>NC_036869.1:9346336-9353675 GCF_002910315.2 Salvelinus sp. IW2-2015
GGCATCTTAAGGCTGTCTCATTTACAGATTAAAAATGAAAGTGCGCCGAACATCAATTATTTACCCAATCCACCCAACCCCTTCGCTTTCTCACCCACCATCCCCTCCTCCACACTCCGCCCTCCCCTGTGACCAAGGTGTTTTGTGTTGCCTGAGTATCACTACAACCAGAGTTAGAGAGGTAAAGAAGAAGAAGAGGTAGAGAGGAATAGAGGTAGAGAAGAGGTAGAGGAGAATAGAGTAGAGAGTTAAGAAGAAGAGAGTAGAAGGAAAAGAGCTAGAGAGAAGCGAGGGAGAGGTAAAGAACAAGAGAGGTAGAGAAGCGAGGTAGAGAGGTAAAGAACAAAGAGGTAGAGAGAATAGGTAGAGAGGATAAGTGGTAGAAGGTAAAGAAGAAGAGGTAGAGAGGATTATTTTAAACTTAATATAAATACATCAATAAAATCAATTTAGCCTCAAGTAAATAATGAAACATGTTCAACTTTGGTTTAATGCAAAAACAAAGTGTTGGAGAAGAAAGTAAAAGTGCAATATGTGCTATGTAAGAAAGCTAAAGTTTCAGTTCCTTGCTCAAGAACATGAGAACATATGAAAGCTGGTGGTTCCTTTTAACATGAGTCTTCAATATTCCCAGTAAGAAGTTTTAGGTTGTATTATTATAGGAATTATAGGACTATTTCTCTCTATACCATTTGTATTTCATATACCTTTGACTATTGGATGTTTCTTATAGGCACTTTAGTATTGCCAGTGTAACAGTATAGTTCCGTCCCTCTCCTCGGCTCCTACCTGGGCTCGAACCAGGAACAACATCGATAACAGCCACCCTCGAAGCATCGTTACCCATCGCCTCCACAAAAGCCGCGGCCCTTGCAGAGCAAGGGAACTACTACTTCAAAGTCCGGAGTGACGTCACCAATTGAAACGCTATTAGCGCGCACCACACTAACTAGCTAGCCATATCACATCGGTACACCAGCCTTAATCTCTGGAGTTTGATAGGCTTGAAGTCATTAAACAGCTCAATGCTTGAAGCACAGCAAAGAGCTGCTGGCAACGCACGAAAGTGCTGTTTGAATGAATGCTTACGGAGCCTGCTGCTGCCTACCACCGCTCAGTCAGACTGCTCTATCAAATCCTAGAACTTAATATAACACACAGAAATACGAGCCTTAGTCATTAATATGGTCAAACCGGAAACTATCATTTCAGAAACAAAACATTATTATTTCAGTGAAATACGGAACCGTTCCGTATTTTATCTAACGGTGGCATCCATAAGTTTAAATATTGCTGTACATTGCACAACCTTCAATGTTATGTCATAATTATGTAAAATTCTGCGCAAATTAGTTCACAACGAGCCAGGCGGCCCAAAACTGTTGCATATACCCTGACTGCTGCCATGAATGCAAAGAAATGACACAATTTCCCTAGTTTAATATTGCTGCTAACCTGGATTCTTTTAACTAAATATGCGAGTATAAAAAAATATACTTCTGTGTATTGATTTTAAGAAAGGCATTGATGTTTATGGTTAGGTACATTCGTGCATCGATTGTGCTTTTTCGCAAATGTGCTTTTGTTAAATCATCCCCCGTTTGGCGAAGTTGGCGTCTTTGTTAGGAAGAAATGGTCTTCACACAGTTCGCAACGAGCCAGGCGGCCCAAAACTGCTGCATATACCCGACTCTGTTGCACAAGAACGCAGAAAAGTGACACAATTTCCTAGTTAAAAGAAATTCAGTGTTAGCAAGCGCAATATTAACCTAATAGAGAGGTAAAGAAGAAGAGAGGTAGAGAGGAATAGAGATAGAGAGGTAAAGAAGAAGAGAGGTAGAGAGGAAGACAGGTAGAGAGTGTCATGACGCTGGCCTGGGGGTAGGTTTATGACAGTCATAAATACCTCTCCCCCCTTTTTTCCTCTCTCTACCCTACTGATGTGACTATTGAAAATCCCTTGGTTAACATAGAGATTCTGGGAACATCAGAAGGTGGGGGGAAATTAACCATATTTTGGTAATCCAACCAGTTGAACATATGCGTTGGTACTTAATGAATATGATGTCAGTTCGGTTGTCATCTGAGACATTCTCATCAATGATAGGATGACATAAACGGTACAGTGGAAAGTCTACACATTATAGTTATCAGATTCACATGGAATTGTTGTGCAATTTAAATGTTTGAATATGAAATTATTTGTGAGGGGATGAAATGTGATTTTAGCTTCTAAAATGTGAGAATTGGGTTTTCATGAGTGAATTAGGGCCAACTCAGTGGCCCGCCAACGTGAAGAGACATTGGTTATAAACTATGAAACACGCCCTTCTCTCCCTTCCTATATAAAGCCTTGACGACAATATAACTTCCTGTTCCGGGTACATTAGGATGACGATCCGATGTCAGAAGGGTTCAGATAATAACTACAGAACGAAGCCAACCTCAGCGTGAGCTTTGGTTGCGAATAGTATGAACTTTGAACTCTTATTCGCTACAGAAGTGATACCTCCTAGCCGTTGAGTTAGCAGCGGCCGCTTTAAACTGGGCTAGGAGAGGACAGACAGAGTATCCCGTCTACCACACAACGACGTTACTACAACGTATCCAATTTACCACCAGAGACGCTCTTCAAAGGATGGAAGAACTCTTGGGCAACTCGGCCTTCCATCTACCACCAACCTATTGAAGCGCAGCTCAGAGTAAATATTCATAGCATTTTCCTTTTCCAAATGGGTGGTAATTTAGAATGCATAAGATCCTGTATTTATGATAGAGACATTGCTTCTCCCTTTGTTCTTCAGTCTTCCCGCTCTTTCACTCAAACCCAACCCCCTTTTCTTTGGGTAACCATCTGTCATATCTGTTCAGTCCGCTAGGAACGTTTTCCTTTATGACATAATTTGTAATCAAGGTATGATTCATTCTGTGTATATGTAATTCTGTGTGATTACTTAGGTATTTAGTAAATAAATAATTAAACCCAATTTTGTATTGCTGATTCAACTTGTTAGCCAGGGTTCGTGAAGATAACCAAGAATTTACAACTTTCAGATGAGACTGAAATAAGGTGATGATTAATATTGACTGCTATTGATGTAAAATATTACTAGGTCTTTAAGAGTTTATTCGGAAGATAACTGCTCTATAAATATTATTTTGTGGTGCCCCGACTTTCTAGTTAATTACATTTACATGACTAGCTCAATCAGGTAATATTAATTACAGAGAAAGGATTTTATAGAATAGCATGTCATATCACTTAATCCGGCATAGCCAAAGACACGACAAGAGGAATAGACATAGAGAGGAATAGAGACAGAGAGGTAAAGAAGAAGAGAGGTAGAGAGGAAGAGAGGTAGAGAAGAATAGAGGTAGAGAGGTAGAGAGGAAGAGAGGCAGAGAGGAAGAGAGGTAGAGAAGAATAGAGGTAGAGAGGTAAAGAAGACGAGAGGTAGAGAGGAAGAGAGGTAAGAGAGGAATAGAGGTAGAGAGGTAAAGAAGACGAGAGGTAGAGAGAGAAGAGAGGTAGAGAGGAATAGAGGTAGAGAGGTAAAGAAGACGACGAGAGTAGAGAGGAAGAGAGAGTAGAGAGGAATAGAGAGTAGAGAAGGTAAGATAGACGAGAGGTAGAGAGGAAGAGGGTAGAGAGGAATAGAGGTAGAGAGGTAAAGAAGACGAGAGGTAGAGAGGAAGAGAGGTAGAGAGGAATAGAGGTAGAGAGGTAAAGAAGAAGACCCTTGGACCAGGGTTGTACAAGGGTTGGGTGCCATTGAAAAGGCGGAGTAAATAAGAGCGCAAGAAAGGAGCTCCATATGGAGAGACTGGCTTTGTTGCCCTGGTGATCATGAAACCTCAGCAGATAACACAGAGAGAGTGAGAAGAGAAGAGAAGAGAAGAGAGGGAGAGAGAGAGAAGAGAAGAAAAAGAGAGAGAGACTAGAGAAGAGAGAGAGAGAAGAGAAAGAGAGAAGACTAGAGAAGAGAAGAGAGAGTGACTGGAGAGTGACCGTGGCCAATGGGCCTCTGGGAAACAGTGAACAACTCGGTTAAGCAGGGCTAATCTCTCCCTTCTTTCCTCCCTCCTTCCTCCTTCTATTCTCTCTCTTTCTCCTTACCACCCCGGAAACTGCACCCGTGAAGTGCACAGATGGGCTGAGAGAGAAAGAGAAAGAGGGTAAAATAAAGAGGGAGAAAAAAAAAAAGTCAATGAGTCGGGGCCTTTCAAACGAGAGGCGACTCAGCCAGCATGACCTGAATAGATAGAGACACAGAGGAGAAAAGAGAGAAAAAGAGAGAGGTAGAATCGAAAGAGAGGATGGAGGAGAGCTTCCTTGTTGGGTTTCAGATCCCCCCACACCCACAGATGACCAATTGTGTCCCCATTCTTCAGGTTTCTCTCCATCTCTCTCTCTCTCTTCTCTCTCTCTTTCTCCCTCTCTCGGTGTGGCCTGGGGCACCAAGCAGACATCTTCAGTCTCCACTCTTATCCTCTCTCTCAGCAGATGGTAACACTCTGCTCCACTAAGCTTCTGACGTACATAAAGGATCGGCTGACCGTCCTATTCAAGACAAGCAGCAGGTTTCTTAATCAGGCTGGACAGTGGAGACAGAGGCTGACATCTCATTGAAGCCTTGTACTGTTTTGTCTTGTCAATAAGGGCTGAATTCTAACTGGGATCTGTGTTCATAGCTTGTTTGAGTGCATCAATCATGACACTGATACATGATTTATATGAAAGTCAGCTTAACCAACAAACTTCGAGCCAGATATGTTTATATATTTTTTTAAGCGAAGTTGGAAAGCAATAAGAAAGTGAATCAGTCGCGCACGCACGCACGCACGCAGCACGCACGCACAGCAGCAGCACGCACGCCCACACACACACCAACACACACACACACCACACACACACACACACACACACAACACAAACACACACACACACACAAGAACCATTTCCGTGCGTGTCTACCCCAGCTGGCAGTCATCATAGCTCCCATTCTAATAATAACCATTACACTCAGAATCAGAGAACATCACCCAGATGAGCTGTGTCCATGCATGCATGCATAGGGTATGTGTGTGTGTGTGTGTGTGTGTGTGTGTGTGTGTGTGTGTGTGTGTGTGTGTGTGTGTGTGTGTGTGTGTGTGTGTGTGTGGGTGTGTGTGTGTCTATGTGTCATGCATGTGGCGTATGCTGCGTGTATGTATTGGTATGTGTCTGTGTCTGTGTGCATCATGCATATGGTGTGGGTTGGTTCTCATATACTTGTGGGGACCTAAAATCCCCAAAGGTCCCCACAAGTATAGTAAAACAAGGACAATTCTACCTCGTGGGGACATTTCCCACATCTCCATGAGGACAAAGGCTTTTTAAGATTAGGAGTTAGTTTAGGGTTTGGGTTTAGAATTGGGATTAGGGTTACAATAGGGTAAGGGTTAGTGGTTAGGTTTAGGGTTAGGAGTTAGGTTTCGTTTTAGGTTCAGGTTACGAGTTAAGGATTAAGGTTAGGGTAAGGTTAAGTTTAGGGGTTAGGGAAACTAGAATATTTGAAAGGAAATACATTTTAGGCCCCACGAGGATAGAAGAACATTACATAATGCGTGTGTGCGTTGGAAAGTGTGAAAAACAATATTTTAATGTGAAGATCGTTGCTTTTGTGAAGTGTGTCATTTTACATTGTGGAGTGGAATGCATAGTTTCTTTTGTACTAAGAAGTGAGATTTGATTCTGCAGACTGAATTCCCTTGGTTGATATGAGTCCACTTAATTATCTGTTGAATTTCCAGGTAATCATTGTTTGACAAAAAAAGGTAAAAGGAAGGTAGGAGGTAGTGGGCCGAGGGCAGGTAGGAGACCTGCGCCCACTTCCCAGGCTAACCGTGGAGACGGGAGTACGGGCAGACAACGTGTTACGCAGTAGAGCGCACGTGTCTCCTGTACGTGTTCATAGCCCGGTGCGGGTTATTCACCTCCTCCGCACTGGTAGGGCTAGATTGGGCATTGAGCCAGTGCCATGAAGCCGGCTCAATGCGTCTGCGTCTCCAGTGCGTCTCCCTCGGGCGCGATAGACATGGCACCAGCCTTCACGCATGGTGTCCCGGTTCGCCTACATAGCCCGGTGCGGGTTATTCCACCTCCCCGCACTGGTAGGGGGACGGGGAGCATACAACCAGGTAAGGTTGGGCAGGCTCAGTGCTCAAGGGAGCAGTACGCCTGCACGGTCCGGTAATTTCCGGCGCCACACTTCCCGCCCCAGTCCAGTACCACAGTGCCTACACCACGCACCAAGCTTCCAGTGCGTCTCCAGAGCCCTGTTCCTCCTCCACGCACTCTCCCTATGGTGCGTGTCTCAGCCCGGTACCAAGTTCCGGCACCACCAGCACAAGCCTCCTGTGCGTCTCCAGAGCCCTGTACGCACTGTTCCTTCTCCCCGCACTCGCCTGAGGTGCGTGTCCTCAGGCCCGGTACCTCCAGTTCCGGTACCCCACGCACCAGGCCTATAGTGCGCTTTTGAGAAGTCAGTGTGCCCTGTTCCTGCTCCCCGCACTAGCCTTGAGGTGCGTGTCTCCAGTCCGGGTACCCACAGTGCCGGTACACGCACCAGGCCTATAGTGCGCTTCGAGAGTTCAGTGTGCCCTGTTCCTGCTCCCGCACTAGCCTGAAGGTGCGGTCTTTAGCCGCGTGCCTCCAGTTCCGGCACCACGCACCAGGCCTACAGTGCGCTCATCCGGCCAGAGCTGCCCGTCTGCAAGCGCATCTGGCCATCCGTCTGCCCAGTGCCACTGAGCCATCGTCTACCCAGCGCATCTGAGCCATCGTTGCCCGTGGCTATCTGTTAGCATCCGTCTACCCAGCCGCCATCTGAGCCATCCGTCTGCACAGCGCCATCTGAGCCATCCGTCTGTCCCGAGCCATTAGAGCCGCCCGTCGTGTCCCGAGCCGTCAGAGCCGTTCGTTCAGTCAGGAGCCGCTAGAGCCATTCGTCAGTCAGGATCTGCCAGAGCCGCCAACCAGAAACAGGATCTGCTAGAGCCGTCAACCAGACAGGATCTGCCGAGCGCAACCAGAAGGTGCCAGAGCGCCAACCAGGCAGGATCTGCCAGAGCCGCCAACCAGACAGGATCTGCCAGAGCCGCCAACCAGACAGGATGCCAGAGCCGCCCAGTCAGCCAGGATCTGCCGAGAGCCGTCAGCGAGCCATGAGCAGCAGAGCCGTCAGCGAGCCATGAGCAGCCAGAGCCGTCAGCGAGCCATGAGCAGCCAGCGGCCATGAAGGCAGCCGAGCGTCAGCCAGTCCGGAGCTGCCGTCCTTCAGGTCGGAGCTGCCCCTCA
>NC_036869.1:9353700-9384846 GCF_002910315.2 Salvelinus sp. IW2-2015
ATAAATATACTTGTGTATTGATTTAAGAAAGCATTGATATTTATGGTAGGTACACATTGGGCAACGACAGTGCTTTTTTCGCGAATACGCTTGTTAAATCACCCGTTGGGTGTGATTAATGATAAATTACAAGCTAGATAAACTCAGTAATAATCATCATGTGTTGTTTAACTAGTGATTATGTTAGATTGATTGTTTTTTATAAAATACGTTTAATGGCTAGCTAGCCACCTTAGCCTCGGCTCCTTCTGCACTCGCATAACAGGTAAGTCAGCCTGCCATGCAGTCTCCTCATGGAGTGCAATGTAATCGGCCATGATCAGGTGTCCAAAAATGAGATTACCGATTGGACTTGAAATCGGCCCTAATAACCTCTCTGGGATAGCGGACGGGTAGCGTCCCACTTGGCCGAAAGCCAGGGAAAATGTAGAGTGCCAAATTCAAAAATATTTATATAAAATTCAAACTTTCATTAAATCACACATGTAAATACAAAATTAAAGCTACACTCGTTGTGAATCCAGCCAACATTGTCAGATTTCAAAAAAGCTTTTCGGGAAAGCATAAGATGCATTATCTGATGATAGCACAATGTCAAACAAAGAGAGAGTAGCATATTTCAAACCCTGCCGGCGCTACTCAAAACGCAGATATAAAATATAAAAACATGCATTACCTTTGACGAGATTCTTTTGTTGGCACTCCAATATGGTCCCATAAACATCACAAATGGTCCTTTGTTCGATTAATTCCATCCATATATATCCAAATTGCCATTTATTTTGCGCGGTTGATCCAGAAAAAAAACAGCTTCCAATTTGCGCAAAGTCACTACAAAATATCTAAAAAATTACCTCTAAACCTTTGCCAAAACATTTCAAAGTACTTTTGTAATACAAACTTAAAGTTATTTGTAAACTTAATAATCGATCAAATTGAGACGGGTCTATCTGTTTTCAATACAGGAGATCAACAAACTAACGCTACTTTTTAGTCTTGCGCAACTCTCAAACAGTACACATGACGTTACACTGCTTCCTGATGGCCTTCTTCTTCATTGCACAAATGAATAACCTCACCTATTTCCTAAGACTGGTGACATCCAGTGGAAGCAGTAGGAACTGAGAACAGGATGATTAGAAATCTGACTTCCCAATGAAACTCATTGAACAGACAGTGACTTAAAAAAAAAGAAAAATTAATGGTTAGTTATGGAGCAGGGGTTTTGCCTGCTACATAAGTTCTGTTATACTTACAGATATGATTCAAACAGTTTTAAAACTTCAGAGTGTTTTCTATCCAAATATACTAATGCTATGCATATCTTTATATTCTGGGGATGAGTAGAAGGAAGTTGAAATTGGGCACGCATTTTTCAAAAGTGAAAACTCTGCCCCCTATCTAGAAAGTTAATCGGCCATTCCGATTAATCGGTTGACCTCTAGTAGAGAGGTAAAGAAAAGAAGAGAGGTAGAGAGGAATAGAGAAAGAGGAATAGAGATAGAGAGGTAAAGAAGAATAGAAGGTAGAGAGGAATAGCGGTAGAGAGGTAAAGAAGAAGAAGTAGAGGAGGAAGAGATAGAGAGGTAAAGAAGAATAGAGGTAGAGAGGAATAGAGATAGAGATGTAAAGAAGAAGAGAGGAAGAGAGAGGTAGAACGGAAAGGGGGGCGAATGGTCCTTCAATCAAAAAAACGGGGTAGAGACCGCCCCCGGGGGGGAGGTAGGAAGGGTAGAAGAGTGAAGAATAAAAGTTAGAGAAGGGGGTTTAAAAAAGAAGAGACGCAGGGTAGATGAGAATAGAGGGGAAGGAAGGGTAACTCCCCCCCCCGCCACCACCCCCCGGGGCCGCCGCAGGGGGAGAGTGCAATGGTGGGGGAGTGGGGGAGGGGAGCGGTAAAAGAAAAAGTAAAAAGGAAAGGAAGCGGAGGTAGAAAAAATGACATAGAGGGTAAGCGAGGACCGCCCCGAATAAGAACATCCTCTCTCTAGGACGAATAAGACAGAGAGACCGTAAAGACGAATCTAGCCCGGGTAGAGGGTAATACGAGTAGACGCGAATAAGAAGCAAGAGAGGTAGGAGTAAAGAAAAGAGAGCGCCCCACCCGCGCCGTCCTAGTACGGAACTAGACGGTGGAGAGTAAAGAAGAAGCGATCCCCGGTAAAATGCCAATAAGTAGACCCCGACCGTAAAGAAGCAAGAGACGTAAAGCAATAAGAAGGCTACGAGCGAGGCCAAAGACGGCCCTACGAAGAGTTAAAGGAAGAAGAAAGACCCCGCGTAGAGAGGAATAGAGGTAGACGACCGTAAAGAAGAAGAGACCCCGGTACAGCGAACTAGACATAGACGAGGAATAAGATAGAGACGGTAAAGTGGCCAAGAAGAAAAGAGAGAAGCCAGTACCTGTAAGCAGAGCGTGAAGAAGAAGCACGAGGCTTTAGTCTCTAGCGACCTCTACAGACGGACAATAGAGATAGAGAGTTAAAGCAACGAAGAGAGGCGTAAGAACGGGGCCGGTTACAAGAAGCAAGCAAGAGAAGTAAGAGGAAGAGAGTGTAAGAGAGTAAAGCAAGCAAGAGCCCGGTAGAGAGGAATAGAGATAGAAAGGTAACAGAAAAGAGACGGTCTCCCCTCAGAGAGAATAGATGATAGTGGAAGATGTAAAAGAAGAAGCCGTGAGAGCTACCCCTCTAGAGAGGCACAGAACAGACCCGCCTTAAGCATCTACCCCTGTCATTGACGCTGGCCTGGGGCTAGGTTCCGAAGTAAACTTTCATTTAAAGATCCTTTAGTAAGACTAGTATTTATTAAAATACATACTCTCACCCGCAATATTAATCATCTCTCATTCAAGTCTCATTCCTGAATAGCTTCTGTGCTACTAAATGTTTTGGTTTATCTTCCCTAGCTGATGTGACTATTAGAACAGATATACCCCTTGGGCTAACAAGTTTATGAGACATATAAACAGCAAATACAAAATTGGGTTTTAATTAATGATTTACTAATACCTAGAGTGAATCACACTCAGAAGCGAGTAGATGGGGAAATTATAACCCAATTATCACAGAATGTAAGTGCATTACACCCCTATATCGAATTACATAGTTAATTCCGTACATTAAAGGAAACGTTCCCTATATTCGGTACTTACTGAACTAGATAATACATACTATGATGTTTCAAGAATAAAGTGCGGTTTGTCAGTCTGTATATCTGACTTCTATCAAAATGAAGCGGGTAGAATGACAATAAACGGTAGACTAGTAAGGAAACCAAATATCTAGCACATATATTATCAGATTCACATAATTGTTGTGCATTAAATGTATGAATATCAGATAGTCTCTATCAATTATATTTAGCAAGGGAGGCTTATGCATACTAGATATGATTTATTACCGAGCCGCCATTCTAAATTGGAATGAGAATAGAAGGTTTCATGAATAAATTTAGGCCAATACAAGAGTGGACTCCCTGAGCTGCGCTCAATAGTTGGGCCAGGATGTAGGTAAGAGAGCAATTGATGATACCGATAATACTATGAAACTACGCCGCTCTCTCCTCCCCTTCCCAAGCTTAATTAACAGTCTCTTCTGCACTATCAATATAATCTTCCCAAGAGCCCCGGTATCCTCTACGGATTGGTAAGAATAGTTACACCGATGTCATAAAGGCGTTCAGATAGATAACACAGAACGAAGCCAACCTCAGCTGACTTTGTTAGCGTAAACAGTAGTTAACCTGAACTCGTTATTGCGCTACAGAAGTAGTGTAGATTAGACTGCATCTAACTCTGGTGCTTGAGTAAGCACCTAACCTCCTAGACGCAGTTTATACCGGGCCGCTCGCCTAACCAACGGTCTAGACCAGCTATAAACTGGGGCTGAGAAAGGAACAGGACAGAGTAGCCCGTCTACCACCCCAACAACGACTAATCAACTTCGTGTTACTACAACCGTATCCAATTACCCACCAGAGACGCTCTTCAAAGGAATGGAAAGAAACTCTTATGGGCAAGCTCGGGCCTTCCAGTTCCTGAAAGACCACCAAACCTATTGGAAGCGGCAGGCATACAGAGTAGAATATGTCATAAGCTTTTCCTTTCAACGGCATGTGGTGGAGTCAATTGGAAATGCATTTAAGATCCTGTATTTATGATAGAGACATGCTTCTCCCTTGGTTCTGGCAAGGTGTCTCCCGCGTCTATTCACTCAACCCAACCCCTTTTCTTGCGCGATAGCAAATCTGTATCATATCTGTTCAAGATCCGTGGCGTAGGACGTTTCCTTTATGAAAGGCGATGACATTTTTGTAATCAATGTGGTTCATATGAGTCATTCTAAAACGCAATTCCTTGTCCTATATGTTAATTCTGTTTCCACTGAGGGGCCTATATACACTCCCCATGAAACCCAATTCTCACATTTTAGCAGCTAATCACATTTCATCCCCTCACAATATTAATTTCATAATTCGTGAAATTACCTTAAAGTTTATTAAAGAAATAAGACAATAAATAACCACATAATTATAACCACCAAAATTTTTGTATTAATCTGATCAATTGTTAGCCAGAGATAATCGTGTAAAAGATAAGTCCATAGAATTTACATACAGTTATATCAGATGACCGACTGAAATAAGGGTGATATAATTACTCGTATCTCTATTGATTGTAACCTAGCACATGTATTAGCGAGTACTTTAAGAGTCCTCCAATTATTCGGATAAGCATAAACACTAGCCCTAGTCTAGTACATGCTCCAATTAAATGCGTATGTAGTGTTGTGAGGATGGAATTGCTCCCCCCGCACCCCTTATCCTCAACTGGAAGTTAAATTACATTTACAGGACTAGCTCAATCTGTTTCCCCAAGAGATCTCTATTGTACCAAGGGAATGTCCAATATAAATCAGTTAAGGGGTAATAAATTAAGAGAAAGGATTTAGTGAAGAGAGAAAGTAGGAGAAAAATAGAACAATGTAACAATAATCACGTTGAATCCGGGGCATAGCCAAGAAGACAACGAACAAGAGGATTGAGACACATAAGAGGAATAGAGGACAGAGAGGTAAAGAAGAAGAGAGTAGAGAGAAAAGAGGTAGGAAGAAGATATAGTAGACGTTGAGTAGCACGATAGAGAGGAAAGACCTAAGCACCCGCAGAGAGAACGAGAGGAGTAGAGCCCAAGGGAGAATAGAGGGCTAGAACGTAAAGAAGACGAGACGTCGAGCAAGTTCAGCACGATCTCGTAAGCAGCGTTCCAATTTACCATCTGCTGAACCTAGACATCGTATAATGTAACGACGAATATATAACTGACGCGAATACTGCGAAAGTGAGTACGCTACCTGACGTAGCCATCTTCATAAACTTCTTTACCTCTGCTATCTCTAGAGAGTAGGTTCTACTAAGATTACTACGAAAGACCGCTTCTTGGCTTATTAAGAGCCAAATACGATCCTAAACCTCTCTTTGGTACGCAGAGAATAGATCTCTACTTGCGTTACGAAGTCTAAATGACTAGTACGAGAAAGCTACGAGAGAACGAGATCTAAGCTCTATAGAGCTCAATTTTAGATTCGCTGTTATGAAGACGGTAAAGAACACGGAGAGTAGCACATCTAAAGACTCTCTAAAGCTAGAGCAGCAATAGATTGCTTATGCGATATCTTCGCGTAAAAGAACACGCATCAGTATGAGACGTAAAGCGACGATTCTGCTTATTGCGTACCCAAGAAGTAGAGAGCGTAAAGAAGACGAGAGGAGAGAGGAAGAAGGTAGAGAGGAATAGAGGTAGAGAGGTAAGAACGGAGGTAGAGAGGAAGAGAGGTAGAGAGGATAAGTAGAGAGGTAAGAAGACGAGAGGTAGAGAGGAACGAGAGGTAGAGAGGAAGTAGGGTAGAGAGGTAAAGAAGACGAGAGAGGAAGAGAGAAGAGTAAGGCTAGAGAGTAAGGAAGAGATGAAAGAGAGAGGTAGAGGTAGAGGGTTAAGAAGACTGAGAGGCTAGAGAGGAAGAGAGGTAGAAGGGATAGAGGGTAGAGAGGTAAAGAAGACGAGAGTATAGAGGAAGCAGAGTGGTAGAGAAATAATAGATATGGTAAAGAAGACGAGAGTAGAGAGGAAGAGAGGTAGAGAGGAATAGAGGTAGAGAGGTAAAGAAGAAGACCCTTGGACCAGGGTTGTACAAGGGTTGGGTGCCATTGAAAAGGCGGAGTAAATAAGAGCGCAAGAAAGGAGCTCCATATGGCAGAGACTGGCTTTGTTGCCCTGGTGATCATGAAACCTCAGCAGATAACACAGAGAGAGTGAGAAGAGAAGAGAAGAGAAGAGAGAGGAGAGAGAGAGAAGAGAAGAAAAAGAGAGAGAAGACTAGAGAAGAGAGAGAGAGAAGAGAAGAGAGAAGACTAGAGAAGAGAAGAGAGAGTGACTGGAGAGTGACCGTGGCCAATGGGCCTCTGGGAAACAGTGAACAACTCGGTTAAGCAGGGCTAATCTCTCCCTTCTTTCCTCCCTCCTTCCTCCTTCTATTCTCTCTCTTTCTCCTTACCACCCCGGAAACTGCACCCGTGAAGTGCACAGATGGGCTGAGAGAGAAAGAGAAAGAGGGTAAAATAAAGAGGGAGAAAAAAAAAAAAGTCAATGAGTCGGGGCCTTTCAAACGAGAGGCGACTCAGCCAGCATGACCTGAATAGATAGAGACACAGAGGAGAAAAGAGAAAAAGAGAGAGGTAGAATCGAAAGAGAGGATGGAGGAGAGCTTCCTTGTTGGGTTTCAGATCCCCCCCACCACCCACAGATGACCAATTGTGTCCCCATTCTTCAGGTTTCCTCTCCATCTCTCTCTCTTTCTCTCTCTCTCTCTCTCTTTCTCCCTCTCTCGGTGCTGGCCTGGGGGCACCAAGCAGACATCTTCAGTCTCCACTCTTATCCTCTCTCTCAGCAGATGGTAACACTCTGCTCCACTAAGCTTCTGACGTACATAAAGGATCGGCTGACCGTCCCTATTCAAGACAAGCAGCAGGTTTCTTAATCAGGCTGGACAGTGGAGACAGAGGCTGACATCTCATTGAAGCCTTGTACTGTTTTGTCTTGTCAATAAGGGCTGAATTCTAACTGGAGATCTGTGTTCATAGCTTGTTTGAGTGCATCAATCATTGACACTGATACATGATTTATATGAAAGTCAGCCTTAAACCAACAAACTTCGAGCAGATATGTTTATATATTTTTTTAAGCGAAGTTGGAAAGCAATAAGAAAGTGAATCAGTCGCGCACGCACGCACGCACGCACGCACGCACACACACACACACACACACACACACACAAGAACCCATTTTCCGTCTGTCTACCCCAGCTGGCAGTCATCATAGCTCCCATTCTAATAATAACCATTACACTCAGAATCAGAGAACATCACCCAGATGAGCCTGTGTCCATGCATGCATGCATAGGGTATGTGTGTGTGTGTGTGTGTGTGTGTGTGTGTGTGTGTGTGTGTGTGTGTGTGGTGGTGTGTGTGCATGTGTCCATGCATGTGCGCGTATGCTGCGTGTATGTATATGGTATGTGTCTGTGTCTGTGTGCATACATGCATATGGTTGGGTTGGTTCTCATATACTTGTGGGGACCTAAAATCCCAAAGGTCCCCACAAGTATAGTAAACAAGGACAATTCTACCTCGTGGGGACATTTCACATCCCCATGAGGACAAAGGCTTTTTAAGATTAGGAGTTAGTTTAGGTTTGGGTTTGAATTGGGATTAGGGTTACAATAGGGGTAAGGGTTAGTGGTTAGGTTTAGGTTAGGAGTTAGGTTTCGTTTTAGGGTTACAGTTACGAGTTAATGGATTAAGGTTAGGGTAAGGGTTAAGTTTAGGGGTTAGGGAAACTAGAATATTGAAAGGAAATACATTTTAGGCCCCACGAGGATAGAAGAACATTACATAATGCGGTGTGCGTTGGAAAGTGTGAAAAACAATATTTAATGTGAAGATCGTTGCTTTTTGTGAAGTGTGTCATTTTACATTGTGGAGTGGAATGCATAGTTTCCTTTTGTACTAAGAAGTGAGATTTGATTTCTGCAGACTGAATTCCCTTGGTTGATATGAGTCACTTAATTATCTGTTGAATTTTCCAGGTAAATCATTGTTTGCAAAAAAAGGTAAAAGGAAGGTAGGAGGTAGTGGGCCGAGGGCAGGTAGGAGACCTGCGCCCACTTCCCAGGCTAACCGTGGAGACGGGAGTACGGGCAGACACCTGGTTACGCAGTAGAGCGCACGGTCTCCTGTACGTGTCATAGCCCGGTGCGGGTTATTCCACCTCCCCGCACTGGTAGGGCTAGTTGGGCATTGAGCCAGGTGCCATGAACCGGCTCAATGCGTCTGGTCTCCAGTGCGTTTCCTCGGGCCGGCATACATGGCACCAGCCTTACACGCATGGTGTCCCCGGTTCGCACTACATAGCCCGGTGCGGGTTATTCCACCTCCCCGCACTGGTAGGCGACGGGAGAGCATACAACCAGGTAAGGTTGGGCAGGCTCAGTGCTCAAGGGAGCCAGTACGCCTGCACGGTCCGGTATTTCGGCGCCACCTTCCCGCCCCAGTCCAGTACCACCAGTGCCTACACCACGCACCAAGCTTCCAGTGCGTCTCCAGAGCCCTGTTCCTCCTCCACGCACTCTCCCTATGGTGCGTGTCTCCAGCCCGGTACCACCAGTTCCGGCACCACGCACCAAGCCTCCTGTGCTCTCCAGAGCCCGTACGCACTGTTCCTTCTCCCCGCACTCGCCCTGAGGTGCGTGTCCTCAGCCCGGTACCATCTCCGGTCCGGTACCACGCACCAGGCCATAGTGCGCTTTGAGAAGTCAGTGTGCCCTGTTCCTGCTCCCGCACTAGCCTTGAGGTGCGTGTCTCCAGTCCGGTACCACCAGTGCCGGTACCACGCACCAGGCTATAGTGCGCTTCGAGAGTTCAGTGTGCCCTGTTCCTGCTCCCCGCACTAGCCTGAAGGTGCGTGTCTTTAGCCGGTGCCTCCAGTCGGCACCACGCACCAGGCCTACAGTGCGCCTCATCCGGCCAGAGCTGCCCGTCTGCCAAGCGCCATCTGAGCCATCCGTCTGCCCAGTGCATCTGAGCCATCCGTCTACCCAGCGCCATCTGAGCCATCCGTCTGCCCAGTGCTATCTGAGCCATCCGTCTACCCAGCGCCATCTGAGCCATCCGTCTCACAGCGCCATCTGAGCCACCGTCTGTCCCGAGCCATTAGAGCCGCCCGTCTCGTCCCGAGCCGTCAGAGCCGTTCGTCAGTCAGGAGCCGCTAGAGCATTCGTCAGTCAGGATCTGCCAGAGCCGCCAACCAGACAGGACTGCCAGAGCCGTCAACCAGACAGGATCTGCCAGAGCCGCCAACCAGACAGGATCTGCCGAGGCACGACAGGATCTGCCAGAGCCGCCAACCAGACAGGATCTGCCAGAGCCGCCAACCGCAGGATCTGCCAGAGCCGCCATCCCAGACCAGGATCCTGCAGAGCCGTCAGCGAGCCATGAGCAGCCAGAGCCGTCAGCGAGCCATGAGCAGCCAGAGCCGTCAGCGAGCCATGAGCAGCCAGCGAGCCATGAGCAGCCAGAGCCGTCAGCCAGTCCGGAGCTGCCGTCCTTCAGGTCGGGCTCAGCCTGCCCCTCAGTCCGGAAGCTGCGTCCCTCAGTCCGGAGCGTGCCACCTTAATCCCCGGTGCTGGCACTCCTTTCAGTGCTACCGAGCTGTCCCGGTGCTGCCCTAGTTCCGGTACTGCCCTCAGCCGGTGCGTCGTCACGATCCGGAGCTCCGTGCAGTCCTTCAGTCCGGAAGGCTGCCCCTTATACCCGGTTGCTTGCCCAACTTATCTCGGTGCTGTGTCCATTAATCTCGGTGTTGCCCCTTAATTTAGGTGGGTTGAATAGGAGGGTGGTCATTCGGAGGGGGATACGGAAGCTGGGATTGACTATGGTGGGGTGGGGACCTCGCCCAGAGCCTGAGCCACCACCGTGGTCAGATGCCCACCCAGACCCTCCCCTAGACTTTTGGTGGTGCGTCCGGAGTACGCACCTTGAGGGGGGGGTTATGTCACGTTCCTGACCTGTTTTCTGTTGTTTTTGTATGTGTTAGTCGGTCAGGGCGTGAGTGTGGGTGGGCATTCTATGTTATGTGTTTCTATGTTGGTTAATGGGTGACCTGATATGGTTCTCAATTAGAGGCAGGTGGTTTTCATCTCATCTGATTGAGAACCATATTAAGGTAGGTGGTTTCACATTGTTTGTTGTGGGTGGTTGTCTGTGTTTGTCGCGCCACACGGGACTGTTTCGGTTTGTTTGTCCGTTCGTTCGTTTGTGTAGTCATTTTTCCTGTTCGTGAGTTCTTCGTTGTATGTAAGTTCTTATGTCCAGGTCTGTCTACATCGTTTTGTTATTTTGTTTGATTATCAAGTATAGTTCGTTTTTCGTCTTGTTTAAATAAATATCATGTCAGTTCACAACGCTGCGTTTTGGTCCAATCCCTCCTCCTCCTCTTCAGACGAAAAGGAGGAGAACGACCGTTACAGAAATAAAACCAAGACGGTGATTTTAAAGATCTGAAATGTAACTAGTAATTCAATCACTGTACACAGATGTGAGCTCATCTAAATGTAATCTTAATTTTTTGGTGAAACTTCCAGATATAGGATCTTAATTTGACCAGTGTTGTCACAGCAAAATAAAACAAACTGGATTTTAATGTTTAGTCCATAATGTTGCTTGATCAGTGGTTAAACTATTAGCTGGACAAAAGTAGTCTGTATGAAAAGTGAAATACTGTTAATATAACTGTGTGTTAGTGTGTTTTTTCAGTGAATTAATGTACAATTTGGCATTTCCTGCAGCACATGAAAYTTCTCAGCAGCAAAAAAGTGATCAAATTAAGATCCTACATATTTACATTATTCACAACCTCACTTTTGTGTTTCTGTGTATATAATGACAGTCTTATCTTCCATCTTCCAACTCATCAAGCCCATTAACATGCATTCTGTGTCTAAAATGTAGTCAGACAGGAGCTGCCTCCGGTCTCTGTCTTTGCAGTGGAGAGATGAGAACACAACACTACTGTCTGTCAGAGAGCTGGAGAACAGTTCAGAAAGACACTCCAACACACTGTCACGCCCTGGCCTTAGTTATCTTTGTTTTCTTTATTATTTTAGTTAGGTCAGGGTGTGACATGGGGGATGTATGTGTTTTGTATTGTCTAGGGGTTTTGTATGTTTATGGGGCAGTGTCTAGTCTAGGTGTATGTATGTCTATGGTTGCCTAGATTGGTTCTCAATTAGAGACAGCTGTCTATCGTTGTCTCTGATTGGGAACCATATTTAGGCAGCCATATTCATTGGGTAGTTCGTGGGTTATTGTCTATGTCTATGTCAGTTGCCTGTGTCTGCACTGTTTAGCGTCACGTTTGTCGGTTTGTTGTTTTGTTTAGTTTGTCAAGTGTTCTTCGTTTCGTGTCATTAAACGTAGTATGTATTCACTTCACGCTGCGCCTTGGTCCTCCCCTCTTCAATGTTACGACGATCGCGACACACACTGGTATTATTCAATACTCATAATCAATCAAATCAATCTTTTCACGCCAACATCTCAGTCCAGAGACCTTAAACAGAGTTCAAAAGTGTTGCAGTACAGAGACACAGGTCAATCACAAACCACGCAACCAACAAGCCTTCATTTAGAATACTCAGATGAGATCATTTTAAATCTGACCTTTTAAATAGCAGAGGATTTGAATCTCTCTACACACACGCACACACATCCACTCGCTCGCTCACGCACACGGACGCACGCACACACACACAAACACAGACAGGCAGTTGGCCTTCTGACAGGCAGATAAGCGACTTGAAAGACACTTGAAAAAACAATGATTCACTAACAAAAGAGACAAAACAACTCAATCAGGTAAACGAGGGATTACGAAAGGAAAAAGGAAGAGAAAACGTCATCCCTTCATCATTTAACAAATGATGTGTGCTGACCCACATTGACCTCCTGCATTTGATTTCTGGCACTATTAGAAGTGAGTCGCTTTCATGTTGTAGAACGTTGACAAATCACATTATGGACTGTGTGTTAGCAGTGTGTGTCTGTGTCTGTACGTGTGTGTACGTGTGTTTACGTGTGTTTGTGTGTGTGTTAGTAGCTTCTGTCCTGCTCTGAGAGAAGTTTAGCCATTATTATGACAGGCAGGCAGAACAGAGAAACACACAGCTCTCCTTCTCCCTTCTCTCTCTCCCTCTGCAGGGAACTGTCACCCTAACAGGTCTTTAGATCATTCCCCAACATTACCATCAGACAGCTTGAGGTAAATAAAGACATTCAAAACACACAGAGGACAAGTTGGAGCCTGGGAGACCAGGGGAGACTGGAGCAGCATGCTGTGTGTGCATGGGTGTGTGTGTGTCATCCAGAGTGGATGTGGTCTACCTCCTCTAACTCAACGGTTCACAATCTTCCGTTCTGGAGATCACCAAATCACCGTCAAAAGTTATTGAAGACCACCATCGCGGAATCATAGAATTTTTAACATTAAATATCTTGCCGGTCAAATTTAGAGTAGATTTTATCACTGAATGTAACAGAATAAAGGCCTATTATTAATATTATTATTAACAGTTTGCATTGTGAAATGTAATGTAAAATTGCTTATAATACCATTAATACTCCCAACTGTTATTCTTTTTGGAAGAAAAAAATCCTTACAAAGAATAGAAATTTGCGGACGACTGCAGACCACAGGTTGAAAACCCCTGCTCAACCTCTCTCTGCTCGTCAAACTGGTCCAACCAAACCAATCCTATTATGCAGAATGCTACGGAACTAAGGAGAAGAAAAGACCGGAACAGAGGAATAGGGTTCATTCCAAAACTATTCCCATCCATGCCAAGGAACTGTCAGATATGACAATATGTTAAAATGTTGCATTCCTGGAGCTTTAAGACCATTGTGGCGGAACACTGAATCAGAATGTTGGGGAGGAACATTCTATACATGTTATTAAGTGGAGTTGAGTAATATAATACAATCCTTAAGTCATAGAATTACAACACATTATACCATGGCATTGTTAAATAGTAATTTCAGAGTAAATAGTATACAATTTCCAAGCTAATTAAGTGATAATGCCCGAGAAGCCGGTGTTTGGAGGACATATTGGCACGGGTGTTGTTAGGCCCGAGACAAAGTTGACCGTGCCAATATAACCTCCAAACACTGGCTTCGAGGGCATTATCACTTTAATACAACGGGTTACCAACATATTAAAATAATTATTGACTTTTATCATGAACTTTTTTTAATGAATTTATTCATACTATTTCATTGACAAGATATTGTCCCAACACAAACCTAGGGTTGCTATCCAAGCCGGCTGGTCGGTCATTCTATTGGTTCTGTAACGGCGTTCCTCCTCCTCTTCATCCGAAGAGGAGGAGCAGGGATTGAACCAAAATGCAGCGTCTTGATATGACATGATTTATTAAAGAAAACACGAAAACACGAACTTCACTTGAAACTAACAAAACAACAAAACGGAGTAGACAGACCTGGACGACGAACTTACATGAAACACGAAGAACTCACGAACAGGAAAAATGACTACCCAWAAGAACGAACTGACGAAACAGTCCCGTATGGTGCAAACAACACAGACACAGGAGACAACCACCCCCGACAAACAATGTGACAACACCTACCTTAATAGGATCTCAATCAGAGGAGATGAAAACCACCTGCCTCTAATTGAGAACCATATTAGGTACCCATTAACCAACATAGAAACAGAAAACATAGACTGCCCACCCAAACTCACGTCCTGACCAACTAACACATACAAAAACTAACAGAAAACAGGTCAGGAACGTGACAGGTTCGGTTGACAGAGACGCAACTCAGTCATTCAGTCTTTTTGTTCTTTATCTATGGACATCCATTATTGGTGGCTTGCTAGCTAACCAACTACGGCTATCTTAAAGCAGCCAGAAAACAGCAAAGTAGCTACGTCCTGACTCCCGACACGTTTCATTATATGGACGGTGAGATCGAATTTTAATATTGAAACAATGTTGCAAATGTCAGAGAGATCGACAGTGTGTGTGTCAGAGTGTGGGATAGTGTGTGTGTCAGAGCTGTGTGTAAGTTGACTATGCAACCAATTTGGGATTTTCAACACATTAATGTTTCTTATAAAAGACTCTTGGCCAAGAGAGACTGGCATGCATAGTATTAATATCAGCCCTCTGATTACAATTAAGAGCAAAACATGCCGCTCTGTTTCTGGCCAGCTGCAGCTTAGCTGCCAACATTATTGCCAATGTTGAATTCAATTTTCATAATAGTATGAAAATGTTTATTTGGTTACAAAGCAACTACTGTAGCTAGCTAGCTAGTAAACTTGCTTGCTACTTCAGTGGATATGTCACATTTCTACTGATAAATGAAAAAAATTATAGCGGCAATATGTTGAACTATAGCCATAGTAAAAAGGGATAATCAACTCATGGCACTATGCGTTCTCTGGAAAACTCCCTAACGCATCATGGAACACACCTTCCACATCATGCATTGTTTTCAAGAGAACGCATAGCCCCTCATTGATTATCCTTGTATTATATGTATCTTTTGCCTCACCCAAACTCTGCTTTGCGTTCCTCACGGTTGCAAAGGGTCGGAAACTTTCCGGTAAATGTCTGGAATTTTGAGATTTTGCTTAAATTCATCAAAAAAGTTAGCTTATAACAGTGAACTTTTTTAAAACATTTATCTTACAAAGGAGTTTGTCAATCTAACGGCTTAATATTTATCTGTACAACGGAATTGTATTAGGTTTTTTTCTACAATTTTTTTCCTAACTTTACAGGTGTCACGCCCTGACTCATTTCCTTTTTTTATGTCTCTATTTTGGTTTGGTCAGGGCGTGAGTTGGGGTGGGCATTCTATGTTTTGTTCTATGTTTTGTATTTCTAGGTGTTTGGCCTGGTGTGGTTCTCAATCAGAGAGAGCACTCTCTATCGTTGTTCTGATTGAGAACCATACTTAGGTAGCCTCATCCCACCTGTGCTTGGTGGGTAGTTGTTTTTCTGTTTTGTGTATTGCACTCTTGCAGAACTGTTCGTTTGTCGCTGTTGTTTTTGTTCAAGTGTTCGTATTTATTAAAAGTATTATGAATACTTACCACGCTGCACCTTGGTTCTCTTCTCCTTCTCCCGACGACATTCGTTACAGAACTACCCACCACCAAAGGACCAAGCAGCGTGGAAGAATGGACTCCTGGACATGGGAGGAAATCTTGAACGGCAAGGGACCCTGGGCAAAAACYGGGGAGTATCGCCGCCCGAAATCAGAACTGGAGGCGGCGAGAGCTGAGAACCAGCGGTATGAGGGAACACGGCTGGCAAGGAAGCCCGAGAGGCAGCCCCCCCCAATGTTTTGGCACACGGGGAGTGTGGCAGAGTCAGGTTGGAGACCTGAGCTCACTCCCCGTGCTTACCGTGGCGAGCATGGGATTGGTCAGGCCCCGTGCTATGGGGTGATGCGCACTGTGTCTCGGCCGAGCATCCACAGGCCGGTGTGCTCGGTGCCAGCGTCCCGCATTTGCCGGGTGGAAGCTGGCATCCAGCCAGAACGGGTGGGGCCAGATCTGCGCTCGAGACCGCCAGTGCGCCTCCACGGCCCAGTGTATCCGGTGCCTCGGCCAAGGACAAGGCCTCCTGCATGTCTCCCCAGCCTGGTGAGTCCTGTGCCTGCGCCGAGAATTAACCTTCCTAAATGTCTCCCCAGCCTGGTGAGTCCTGTGCCTTCCCCCAGAGCCAGGCCTCCTGTGTGTCTCCAGTGGAGGCTTCGTGCCATCAGGTCCTCTTCTCCTTCTCCCGACGACATTCGTTACAACAGGAAAATGCCACCGGCACTATCTGATGTGTGGAGACATTTCACTGCAGCTAATGTAGAAGGAAAAGCTGTGTACATTTGCAAATACTGTGCCAAATCATATGTGAAGAATGCAACAAAGATACAGAATCATCTGGCCAAGTACAGAGAGTTCCCTCAGCGCTCACAACAAGCAACCTCTGACAAAAGTCCCTCTACTTCTATTCGAGCTGAAAATGATGAATCAGACACCTTATCGATAGCAACAGCTCATTGTCCTCCTGGAATCAGAAGGTTTTTTGACTCAATGGAGGAACGTAGTCAGAGAAATGCTGATGAATGTCTTGCTCGAGCTGTGTATGCAACTGGTTCACCTCTGATGCTCACAGGCAAAGTGTATTGGAAGAGATTTCTGAATGTTCTTCACCCAGCATACACCCCTCCAACCAGACATGATTTATCTACTCATTTGTTGGATGCAGAGTTCAACAGAGTTCAAGTGTAGGTCAAGCAAATCATAGAGAAAGCAGACTGTATTGCAATCATCTCTGATGGGTGGTTGAATGTTCGTGGACAAGGAATAATTAACTACATAATCTCCACCCCTCAACCAGTATTCTACAAGAACACAGACACAAGGGACAACAGACACACCGGTCTCTACTAGAGGTCGACTGATTAATCGGAATGGCCAATTAATTAGGGCCGATTTCAGGTTTTTATAACAATCGGTAATCGGCATTTTTGGACACCAATTATGGCCGATTACATTGCACTCCACGAGGAGACTGCGTGGCAGGCTGACTACCTGCTATGCGAGTGCAGCAAGGAGCCACGGTAAGGTGCTAGCTAGCATTAAACGCATCTTATAAAAAACAATCAATCTTAACATAATCACTAGTTAACTACACATGGTTGATGATATTACTAGTTTATCTAGCTTGTCCTGCGTTGCATATAATCGATGCGGTGCCCGTAAATTTTTCATTGAATCACAGCCTACTTCGCCAAACGGGTGATTTAACAAGCGCATTCGTGAAAAAAGCACTGTCATTGCACCAATTTGTACCTAACCATAAACATCAATGCCTTTCTTAAAATCAATACACAAGTATATATTTTTAAACCTGCATATTTAGTTAATATTGCCTGCTGAATTTCTTTTAACTAGGGAAATTGTGTCACTTCTCTTGCGTTCAGTGTAAGCAGAGTCGGGGTATATGCAGCAGTTTGGGTCGCCTGGCTCATTGCGAACTGTGTGAAGACCATTTCTTCCTAACAAAGACCATAATTAATTTGCCAGAATTGTACATATTTATGACATAACATTGAAGATTGTGCAATGTAACAGCAATATTTAGACTTAGGGATGCCACCCGTTAGATTAAATATGGAATGGTTCCGTATTTCACTGAAAGAATAAACGTTTTGTTTTCGAAATGAATAGTTTCCGGATTTGAACATATTAATGACCTAAGACTCGTATTTCTGTGTGTTATTATATTATAATTAAGTCTATGATTTAATAGAGCAGTCTGACTGAGCGGTGGTAGGCAGCAGCAGGCTCGTAAGCATTCATTTAAACAGCACTTTACTGCATTTGCCAGCAGCTCTTCGCTGTGCTTCAAGCATTGAGCTGTTTATGACTTCAAACCTACAACTCCCGAGATTAGGCTGGCAATACTAAAGTACCTATTAGAACATCCAATAGTCAAAGGTATTTGAAATACAAATGGTATAGAGAGAAATAGTCCTATAATAACTACAACCTTAAACTTGTTACCTGGGAATATCGAAGACTCATGTTAAAAGGAACCACCAGCTTTCATATGTTCTCATGTTCTGAGCAAGGAACTTAAACGTTAGCTTTTTTACATGGCACATATTGCACTTTTACTTTCTTCTCCAACATTTGTTTTTGCATTATTTAAACCAAATTGAACATGTTTCATTATTTATTTGAGACTAAATTGATTTTATTGATGTCTTATATTAAGTTAAAATAAGTGTTCATTCATTATTGTTGTAATTGTCATTATTACAAATATATATATATATATATATATATATATATAAATCGTCTGATTAATCGGTATCGGCTTTTTTTGGTCCTCCAATAATCGGTATCCGTATTGGCGTTGAAAAATCATAATCGGTCGAACTCTAGTCTCTATATTGCAGATGAGCTGAAGGCAGTCATCAATGACCTTGGACCACAGAAGGTATTTGCACTGGTGACAGACAATGCTGCGAACATGAAAGCTGCTTGGTCTAAAGTGGAGGAGTCCTACCCTCACATCACACCCATTGGCTGTGCTGCTCATGCATTGAATCTGCTCCTCAAGGACATCATGGCACTGAAAACAATGGATACACTCTACAAGAGAGCCAAGGAAATGGTTAGGTATGTGAAGGGTTATCAAGTTATAGCAGCAATCTACCTCACCAAGCAAAGTGAGAAGAATAAGAGCACCACATTGAAGCTACCCAGCAACACCCGTTGGGGTGGTGTTGTAATCATGTTTGACAGTCTCCTGGAGAGGAAGGAGTCTCTCCAAGAAATGGCCATATCACAGTCTGCCGATATGGACAGCCCATCAAGAGGATCCTCCTGGATTATGTATTTTGGGAGAGAGTGGTAAGCAGCCTGAAACCTATAGCAGTAGCCATTGCACGGATTGAGGGAGACAATGCCATCCTGTCTGATGTTCAGACTCTGCTTGCAGATGTAAGAGAAGAAATCCATACTGCCCTGCCCACTTCACTGTTGCTCCAAGCAGAGGAAACTGCAGTTCTGAAATACATCAAAAAGTGTGAAGACTTCTGCCTGAAGCACACAGCGTACATGTTGGACCCCAAGTATGCTGGCAAGAGCATCTAGTCTGGTGCAGAGATCAACAAGGCCTATGGTGTCATTACTACCGTGTCTCACAACCTTGGCCTGGATGAGGGCAAGGTTCTTGGCAGTCTGGCAAAGTACACTTCCAAGCAAGGGCTTTGGGATGGAGATGCAATATGGCAGTCGTGCCAACATATCTAATCAGCCACCTGGTGGAAGGGACTTTGTGGATCTGAGGCTCTTTCCCCTGTTGCCTCCATCATCCTCCAAATCCCACCAACATCAGCCGCCTCAGAGCGCAACTGGTCCTTGTTTGGGAACACACACACCAAAGCACGCAACAGGCTGACCAATACAAGGGTTGAAAAATTGGTGGCCATCCGGGCAAATTTGAGGCTTTTTGAGCCTGACAACGAGCCATCCTCAACAAGGTTGGAAGGTGACTGTGAAGACGAGACCTCAGAATCTGATGTTCAAGAGGTGGACATTGAGGAGGTCCAGGGAGAAGACATGGAAGCCTGAGAGGAAGACAACCAAAGCTTGAGTTTCTAGACTATCATTTTACAGATGTATGTTGAAAACGTTTTTGGGAGTTGRGATGGATCATTGGGGATCATTCAATTTTCCCTTTCTTTTGATGTTCAGTGAAATCATCCCATGTGAAGAGTTAACTCATTTAATTAAAGTTCAATTCATAACTACATTTTTTTATTTATTATATTGGAAGGATTTAATAATTTGCAATTATGTCTACTTATGATAAGGTAAAACATTTATGTTTCTGTCTCCATATGATATGGTAAATATATCCAATGTAAAAAAACATCTACATTTAAATGGTATTAATATTAATTTGCATATATTCCCGTTAATTCCCACGGAAAGTTTCCACCTCTGAATATTCCCCAAAATGTGCAACCCTAGCTACAATAGAGGGTAGATTTAGGTAACTACTCTGTATTGTTCACCAGATGTTTTTCTGTAGACACACAGGCTCACTAATTGAGGCGCAGCACTCGTTAGGTTATATCATAAGGATAGAATGCTCTGTGAACTGTGTAGTTGAATCATCCTTACACTGAACCGACTAATATATCCATTTTTTTTCKGTCAAGCTTGAAGCTTTTCAGTCAGCCCAACAAAGATGCGGACCAGGTCCAACCTATAAAAGCTGTAGTCTTTTATAGCCGTAGAGATATGAGTCTACTTGAAAAATCTATAGCCTTTGTCATGGGCATTGACAAAACCCAATATCCTAAAATTGAGACCTGAGACGATGCTATTGTGATTCTCTACCATTTATTATATGATGTCCTTCTAGATTCAAAATATTTTTTGTTATTCATACTGTACACCATCAGCCTCCTGTGCTGTACACTGAGCTAAAGTAGGGATATAAAAGTAAAGCGTTGTCTGTGTATCTAAGCCCTATAGTGTATTCTTCTATTCTTATTCTCTTCACTACAGGTTATTCTTCTTTTCTCAGAGGCAGTGAAGCTATCCTTTCTATTGACAGAGAGCAGACAATATGATTTTTATTCATCTTATGGGTTTTGTAGGAGAAAGAGGCCCTAGGCCTAGTCTATTGCCATTGGGAACTCTGGTACACTATGTTAATTGTGTCTTAAAGTTTATGTGATCTACAGACATACTGTAAGTCAAATACATAGGTCAAACACCTTCAAATAATTAACATTATTCTTTATCTAGTTTTCCCCCCTATCAAACTATCAGAATAGATCCCAAAAGTGCAAAGTCTAAGAAACTGTATGGTAAAAACAAATATGTGTTTGTTTTTTGTTCCACTGTTTCAAGTATTCAAAGGTATTTGACCCAGATCTGGTGCATTGCTGTGAGCTGTGTTGAGTTGGTCCTCATTTCTCTCTGTGGGGACAATTTCAGAACCCCAAGAGGGATGATGTCACAAAGGTGTAGGACACAACTGTCTCATCTGAACAGTAGAGGAGGCGGCCTTGTTGTCTTGACTTTCACTGAATACCCATAAGAAGTAGCATAACCCCCCTAGCGCTCCGCTACCACTGCATATGCATGTACTTATGGGAGTCCACATGTCTGCTCGCCATTTTACCAATTCAAATCAGCTCTCTTCAAGATATCAAACAAAGGCGAACGTTGCTGGTGTCAGATGATGTAAATGAGTTGAGTGTGTTCTGGCATGATCACATCTGCCGTAGTCTGTGTCTTCTCTTCTGGCGTGTCTCTCTCTCATCTGCTGTTGTCTCTCTCTCATCACGTCTCTCTCATCTCTCTCATTACATGTATACAGTATGTAGTCAGCGTAGTCCTCTAATGAACCACACACAGCGTGAGAAGTGASTGTATCTAAGGGGAATTCAACAGGCATGTCTTTACTTTGTATGTATCCTTTATAAAACCAGGGTAGACACATTGAGATTGACAACTCTTTTTTAAGTGAGCCCTGGCCAAAAAAGCAGCAGTGTTGGTAGGTAAGGCTCTGTCTGTTGTAAGACTGGACATCTTTAAATCAAGTTAGACAGATCAAGAAGTCAGTGCAACCCAGGAGCTGAACTGGGTTGAACTGAAGTCATAATAAATGGACATCTGAGCAGCTTGACTGTAATGTGAATGTATTGGCGTGCAAGTGCTTGTGTGTGTGTGTGTGTGTCTGTCTGTGTTTGATTGTATGAGCGTGCATGCGTGTGTGTGATTGTTGTGTTGTGTGTGTGTGTGTGTGTGTGTGTGTGTGTGTCGTGTGTGTGTGTGTGTGTGTGTGGTGTGTGTGTGTGTGAACATATGAACAAATATTTCTATGGTAGGAATCCGAAAAAAAGCTTCGTCTTTGTACTTCCACTCTATCTAAGCTTTTGAACTGAGACTGAAACATCTCTGTTATAAGATAGATGACATGTACATATACACACATACACACACACCATTAACGGTTGGTAATTCGAATATTCACGAGGGCAGTAGAGGGCCTCTTTAATATGAGGGAGAGAGAGGGAGAGGAAAGCGGAGATATATATAGAGAGAGGGGAGAGATATAGATATAGAGACAGAGAGAAAGGAGAGAGGAAGAGATAGAGAGAGAGTGAGAGATAGACAGGTGTGGGTGCTTTTAGCAGATAAAACCCTAACAGCTGCGGAAAGGAGCAGGCTCAATTGACTCGTCCAATGAGGGGCTCGGCCTCACACATGTCATACAACAATGGCTCTGCGCATGGAGACAGGATACAACAGGGAAAAAGCCTTAAATCTCTGGCTTATGCCCCGAAATCAAGATGTCCACGAAGTAAAAGCTATATATACCATGAATTCTGCTATTTTAACCTGATCTGCTAGCAACTTGCAGCGGAGGAGACAGAAGAAGAGAGGGGAAGGAGACGGGGAGAGAGAGAGATGGGGGGGACAGTGAGAGGGTGAGAAGAGAGAGAGAAGAGGAGAGAGAGACGAAAGAGAGAGAGAGAGAGAGAGAGAGAGGAGAGAGAGAGAGAGAGAGAGAGAGAGAGAGAAGGGAGAGAGAGCCGAGAGAGAGAGCGGAGAAGAGTAGATGAGAGAAGCGAGAGGAGAGGAGGTAGGTATAGAGTTTGTCGAGAAAGTAGGAGAGAAGCGAGACAGAGGAGTAGAAGAGAGGAGAGAGGAGAGAGAGAGAGAAGAGATGGCGAGAGGAGAGAGTCAGAGAGAGAGAGAGAGCGTTAGTATGCGAGGTGTAGAAGTAGGAGAGAGGATCGAGAGAGAGAGCAAGGGCGAGAGGCGAGAGCTGCATAGAAGCCGAGGGCATGAGGGCAGAGTATCAGCCCCGAGTATATGGCAGATGGCGGTAGAGAGGCAGAGCGAGAGGGATGCGAGATTGCAGGAGCGAGAGAATGAGCATGCGAATAGAAAGAAGAGAGAGAGATAGAGGAGAGATGAGGAGAGGAGGATTAGCGAGAGGAAGAAGAGGAAGAGAGTAGAGAAGGAGCAAGAGAGAGAGAGAGAGAGCAAGAGAGAGGAGAGGAGAGGAAGAGAGAGAAGAGGAGAGAGGAGAGAGAAAGCGAGGAGAGAGAGAAGAGAGAAGAGGGAGAGGAGGGGCAGATGAGAGAGATGAGACAAGAGAGAGAGAAGAGAGAGAGAGGAGCAGAGAGTAGAGCTAGAGAGAGAGAAATGGAGAGATGGATGAGAGCGAGTGAGGCCCCCAAGAAAAGAGAGAAGAGAAGCAGAGAGCAAGAGAGCAGAAGATAGAGAGAGAGAGTGCTGAGAGGAGAAAGTAATAATAAGTAAGAGAGAGAGAAAGAGTAAGCAGATAGAAGAGAGATACGTTTGGATATGTTTATGGAATTAATACAGGCATGTTGAACAGAAGTTAGGGGGCTAGCATAATTCACTATCATGTACAGAAAAGTTACCGTGAAATAACGTGAGTATATCCCATATTATCGTAGAGTCCCGGTGAAGGAGAGAGAGCTAGATGGTGTTCATTTGCTTACAAAGTTAAACCCCATTCTGTCCTTTTTATTAGAGCTGATACAATCTGCAGTCCAGTCAGGGTGCAGGAGTAGAAGGAATGTGCTTGACCACTAATATGTAGTTATTGTTGGTGTGTGTGTGTGTGCGTGTGTTCTGTGTGTGTGTTGTATTTGGATGTGTGTGTGTGTGTGTGTGTGTGTGTGTGTGTGTGTGTGTGTGTGTGTGTGTGTGTGTGTGTGTGTTTGTGTGGTGTGTGTTGTGTGTGGTGTGTGTGATGAGATGCATTTGTTTGTGTTTTCTATTGATTTCCCCATATTTCTGTAGCTATGTTCTAACCTCAATGCATCTATACCTCCATGGTACTGTATATATTTGACGTATGTCTTACTCCAGGTGGTATTATCAGGTCGTGGGGCTGGAGGTACGGGGTCACACCAGACCTAAGCTGGGCATAGTTGGTAGAGCATGGCACTTGCAACACCAGGGTTGTGTGTTCGATTCCCACGGGGGACCAGTACGAATGAAAATGTATGCACTCACTACTGTAAGTCGCTCTGGATAAGAGCGTCTGCTAAATTACAAAAATGTTAAATGTAAATAGCGTTAGATTCATGGCTGTATAGGAGGGCTAGAGAGACCTGTGTTTGACCCTGACCCCAGTGAGAGAGTTGATCACCACCCTCCCTCTCCTCCCCCCAGGCCTAAATTCCAGACATTCCAGCCTTTTGATTGGAGATAGAATGAAGATGGCTATTCAGCCTCCAGAACCACACTGGAATGGAGTGTCAACCAAAGGGTTGTATGTTCCGTAGGCACACAGGTACATCCTTTAACTATACATTCATGTACATATATACATACTACCTCAATTGGCCCTACCAACCAGTGCTCCCGCACATTGGCTAACCGGGCTATCTGCATTGTGTCCCGCCACCCACCACCCGCCAACCCCTCTTTTACGCTACTGTTACTCTCTGTTCATCATATATGCATAGTCACTTTAACCATATCTACATGTACATACTACCTCAATCAGCCTGACAAACTGGTGTCTGTATGTAGCCTCGCTAATTTTATAGCCTCGCTACTGTATATAGCCTCGCTACTGTTATTTCTCACTGTCTTTTTACTGTTGTTTTTATTTCTTTACCTACCTATTGTTCGCCTAATACCTTTTTGCACTATTGGTTAGAGCCTGTAAGTAAGCATTTCACTGTAAGGTCTGTTGTATTCGGCGCAGGTGACAAATAAACTTTGATTTGATTTGATCCATGTTGATATACTGTATGAGCGCTGCATTGATAGACTGTGGGCAACATCAAGCAGAGGTTTTTCCTCACCAAGTGACCTGACCAGGACAAAGTTTTCAATTCTGGTTAGGTCAAGTTGTGAGGAAAACATCTGGCCCTAGAGGTCTGCTGGTTGTGGTGTGTATGTTGATGGTTTCTTCCTAGGTTCCTGCCTTTCTAGGGAGTTTTTCCTAGCCACCGTGCTTCTACACCTGCATTCCTTGCTGTTTGTGGTTTRAGGCTGGGTTTCTGTACAGCACTTTGTGACATCGGCTGATGTAAAAAGGGCTTTATAAATACATTTGATTGATTGATTGTGGTGTGTATGTTGCTGGTTGTGGTGTGTATGTTGATGGTTTTGGTGTGTATATTGATGGTGTTGGTGTGTATGTTGCTGGTTCCGGTGTGTATGTTGATGGTTTCGGTGTGTATGTTGATGGTTTTGGTGTGTATGTTGATGGTTTCGGTGTGTATGTTGCTGGTTTGGGGTGGAAGGCGCTCTTGCTAAATGGACTTAAATGTAAATGTAATATATGTGTTGATGGTTTGTGGGTGTAATTGATTTGGTTCGGTGTGTATTGTTTTGTGTTTGGTGTGTATGTGATGGTTTTTGGGGTTATATGATGGTTTTGGTGTGTATGTTGCTGGTTGGGGTGTATTTTGTTGTATTGTTTTGGTGTTGTATATTGATGTTTTGGTGTGTATGTTGATGGTTTTGTGTGTATGTTGATGGTTTTGGTTGTGTATGTGTGGGGGTGTATATGTTGTATGTGGTTTGGTGTATGTTTGTGGTTTGGTGTATATTGATGGTTTTGGTGTGTAGGTGGTGGTGTATATGTTGTATGTTTTGGTGTGTATGTTGATGTGTGTGTTATTGTGTTTTGGTTGTATGTTGCTGGGTGGGTGTATATGTTGATTTGTGTGTATATTGATGGTTTGGTGTGTATGTTGCTGGTTGGTGTATATGTTGATGGTTTTGGTGTATATGTTGTTTTTGATTGGATAGTTTTGTGTGTATGTTGCTGGTTGGTATATGTTGATGGTTTTGGTGTGATATTGATGGTTTGTGTGATGTTTGGTGTGTATGTTGTGGTTGGGGTGTATATGTTGATGGTTTTGGTGTATATGTTGGATGTTGGTGTGTATATGGATAGTTTTGGTGTGTATGTTGATAGTTTTGATGTGTATGTTGCTGGTTGGAGTGTATATGTTGCTGGTTTTGGTGTGTATGTTGATGGTTTGGTGTGTATGTTGATGGTTTTGGTGTCTATGTTGATGGTTTTGGTGTGTATGTTGCTGGTTGGGGTGTATATGTTGATGGTTTTGGTGTATATGTTGATGGTTTTGGTGTGTATATTGATGGTTTTGGTGTGTATGTTGCTGGTTGGGGTGTATATGTTGATGGTTTTGGTGTACATGTCGGTACGGAACGTTGACTTACCTTGCAGCCCTCGCAGGCGCTGACACCATAGTGGTACCCCGAGGACTTGTCCTGGCACACGAAGCAGGGCTTGTAGACGCGGGGCGGGGGCAGGGGGGACGGGGGGCTTGGGACCAGCTCCTCAGAACTGGTGCTCTGGGTCTCGATGGCTGCAGAGACACAACAGAAGAAGATGATTAGTTCTTTATTAGTCCCAGATGGAAAAATGTTTTGCGGAAAGAATAAGAGGGTTCATGTTTAGTATGGGACAGGATGGTAATGGTAGAGCATTCAAAACCCATTTCCTGAGTGAGTGAACTAAAGGTACTGAATGAACTGAAATCCGGGCACACAGTAGCAAATCGTTGGCATGCAATTACTGTGTCCACATACTCATCCTACAGTGGTTCTGAGTGGCCACTTTATTTCTATTTTGACGTTACTGGAACGGAAACACAAAGATTGTGATATTGAATGAGTTCATATAGAACCTCCAGAACCCTGGAATGAGTTCTCAGAACAACCCTAGTGGTCTGACTGATWRAGCGGTCATTCAGAMTGAACAAAAGCAAACTTTTGAGCCAGTGAGTTTCTTTCTAATGGGTTTTGAAAAGTCCACCTGTGGCTTGACTGAGTTTAAACATAAAGGTTGAAAAAATAAATGCTATTAAAGTGGAAATTACCCATGATTACTTCATGTTATAGCCTTTCAAATTTTAATAAATTCCCTGTTTTTCCAGAAATCCTGGATGGAATTCTTCAACTGGGATTTTGAGAAAACCAAGGAATTTATTGAAAGTTCACAGAATTTTGCAACCCTACTCAGGAATATATGTAGCTTGCTCAAGGGCCTGACCGTCTATAGACCTATCTGCATGGAGAGTTGAGCAGATCAGAGCAGTGTTGGTTGGTTTGTTGGGAGCATGATGGTTGACTGATTAGATTATATTCTTCCATACTTCATCAGCTTAAACTCAATTATACATCTATTAGCGAGCAACCCCTCGATCTGTTTCTGGCCCTTGGCCCCACGTGGAATTCAACTTATCCTTGTATTATGTTCAAAAAGGTGTTCTGGGTCAATTTGACACATACAGTAGATGGGTCAAAAATGGGTCACATTGACCCATTGTGTGTGTGTGTTTCTGTGTGCTTGTCCATGTTTGTTTACCTGTTATATTGCCAATCTCTTTGGGATATATAAAGGACAGTGTGAGTGTAGAACTGTCATGACGGTGAATATTAGTGCTACTGCATGATTCATAGTGACCTCTGCTTCCCCTCTGGTGAATCAAACAGACTTGTTATTTGTCAATCAAAWCCCAAAGCAAACAGAAACTAGTGCAACTGGCTAGTCAGTTGGAGTGAGTCACTTTGCTATCATCTGTATATAGTGTGTTGCTGATAGTAATCAATATCGTACTGCGCACACATCTCTGATTAATGTTTTTGTGCTTGTTTAGTGCTTGTTGGTCCAAATATTCATTCAATCAGTTGAGTCTAAATAAATGAAAACAAGCAGTTCACTTGCATTAATGTTTTCTCTCTGAAGTGCAAACACCTTCTTCCTGGAACATGGTATAATTTATGAGGACAGAAAGATATTTGTTTTTATTGAAGTCAGGTCAGCTAGCTGTGTGTGTGTGTGTGTGTGTGTGTGTGTGTGTGTGTGTGGTGGGTGACTCCTTGCTGTCCAGTCCCGCCTGGCGCTTGCTTGCTATTCTTCAGTTCCCAAGCTGTTTCTGCGCCCGTTGAACGTATGCCAAGACCTGTTTGTTTTTTCATTTCCTTGATTGACGGCTTATGAAAGCACACTGCAAATTATTCACGATTATTCTTGACATGCCCTTGTCACTTATGAACATTTTTGAACATCTTTGGCAAGTTCTGTCCTCACACCTCCCAGCCGGCACAGCCAGAAAGAAGGACTTGGCCCCCTCTCACATCCACGCCCTGGTTCTCTATCCCACCTCCACACGCCGCACCTCTCCCGTCTTCCTAGGGTATTTGGAGCCTTTCCTACGGGAGTTTTGTTCCTAGCACCGTGCTTCGTTACACCACATACACCCAACCTGCATTTACTAGCTGTTTGGGGTTTTAGGCGGGGTCTCCGCCTACACAGCACTTTCGGATATAGCTGAGATGTACGAACGCGGCGCGATACTTCATAAAAGAATAAAATCGCATTCGCATCTGATTGATTGTGTGGTGTGTGTGTGTTGTGGGTGTCGCCGCTCGGGGGGTGTCGCTCGACAGCACTGTGTGTGTGGTGTGCTAGCTCATTGCTGCAAATGTAGCCTACAAAATGGTTTTAGTTTTGGAGTATCCGTCTTGCTGCAGTCTGCAGCCGCAGTGTTGGAGCCACCTCTTCTATAATGTAATCGTATGAGGAATGGACCGACCGACCACACACACACCACACACACTCTGTCACAGGGGGAAGTACGATCCCCACCACTTTAAATATGTAATGTGAGTGAGAGAGACAAGCCGTGCAGTGCCAGAGACAGCGGGGACGTGTATCATGTGGTTGTTATCAGATGTAATATGTAAAGGTGTTGTGTGTGTGGTGTGTTGTGTGGTGGTTGTGTGTGCGTGTGTGTGTGGTGTGTGGTGTGTGTGTGTGGTGTGTTGTGTGTGGTGTGTGTGTGTGGTGTGTGTGTCCAACATCGGGGACATGCATCACATGTAATATGTACCAAGTGTTGCGTGTTCACACTCAGCGAGCTGTGAAACTAGTGACCATATAAGAGAATTGTATATAAATCTTTGCAGCTGGTACAGTACTAACACTACAGATGGCTACAACATGTTGTGTAGAATGTAACACATTGGTCACTGACAGAATATGCTTCGACACGTTTCTAAAGCACCACCAGTTTTTCTACAACTAACTTGTGGGGAACCCATTTCAGTCCCCATTAAAATTAAATTTACCCATACAACCTAACCCTAACCCGTACCTAACCCCTAACCCTAACCTTAACTCAACCACATAGCTCCAACCCAAACACACTAGCAAGCCTTACCCTAAAACCTAATTTCTAACCTTACACACTAATCTACCTTAACCTAACCCCTAGAATAACATTTGACATGTGGGGGACAAACAAAAAGTCAAATAAAACTACATCAATCAAATTTTATTTGTCAATACACATGGTAGCAGATTGTTAATGCGAGTGTAGCGAAATGCTTGTGCTTCTAGTTCCCGACAATGCCAGTAAACCAACAAGTTAATCAACTACCACTAACATTCATAACTACTACCCACTCATAAAACAAGTGATAAAGGGATAAAGAATATGTACATAAAGAATATGAATAGTGATGGTCAGAACGGCTGGTCCAATGCTTGTTTGTTTCAATTCTTGTGGGACTTTGGTATAGTTTTGGGGCAAGTCGGTTAGGACATCTACTTTGTGCATGACCAAACATTTATCCAAATTGTTTACAGACAGATTATTTCACTTTATAATTCCACTGTTATACATTCCAGTGGTCAGAAGTTACCATACACTAAGTTGACTGTGCCTTTAAACAGCTTGGAAAATTCCAGAAAGTATGTCATGCTTTAGAAGCTTCTGATGGCTAATTGACATCATTTGAGTCAATGAGGTGTACCTGTGGAGTAACTCAGTGCTCTTTGCTGACATCATGGGAATCAAAAAGAAATCAGCCAAGCTCAAAAAAAAATTGTTAGACCTCCACAAGTCTGGTTCATCTTGGAGCAATTTCCAATGCCTGAAGGTACCATGTTCATCTGTACAAACAATAGTACGCAAGTATAACCACATGGGACCACACAGCCGTCATACGCTCAGGAAAGGAGACGCGTTCTGTCTCTCTAGAGAGAAATACGATTTGGTGTAAGGAAATAATCCCAGAACAACAGCAAAGGACCTTGTGAAGATGCTGGAGGAAACAGGTACAAATGTATCTATATCCACAGTAAAAACGAGTCCTATATCGACATAACCTGAAAGGCCGCTCAGCAAGGAAGCAGCCACTGCTCTAAAACCGCCATAAAAAAGCCAGACTACGGTTTGCAACTGCACATGGGGACAAAGATCATATTTTTTGGAGAAATGTCCTCTGGTCTGATGAAACAAAAATAGAACTATTTGGCCATAATGACCATCCTTAGGTTTGGAGGAAAAAGGGGGAGGCTTGCAAGCCGAAGAACACCATCCCAACTGTGAAGCACGGGGGTGGCAGCATCATGTTGTGGGGGTGCTGTGCTGCAGGAGGGACTGGTGCACTTCACCAAATTGATGGCATCATGAAGCAGGAAAATTATGTGGCTATATTGAAGCAACATCTCAAGACATCAGTCAGGAAGTTAAAGCTTGGTCGCAAATGTGTCTTCCAAATGGACAATGACCCCAAGCATACTTACAAAGTTGTGGCAAAATGGCTTAAGGACAACAAAGTCAAGGTATTGGAGTGGCCATCACAAAGCCCTGACCTCAATCCCATAGAAACTTTGTTGGCAGAACTGAAAAAGCGTGTGCGAGCAAGGAGGCCTACAAACCTGACTCAGTTACACTAACTCTGTCAGGAGGAATGTGGGAAGCTTCCCATTTATTGTGGGAAGCTTGTGGAAGTCTACCCGAAACACTTAAGCCAAGTTAAACAATTTAAGGGCAATGCTACCAAATACTTATTGAGTGTATGTAAACTTCTGACTCACTGGGAATGTGATGAAAGAAATAAAAGCTGAAAGAAATCATTCTCTCTACTATTATTCTGACATTTCGCATTCTTAAAATAAAGTGGTGATCCTAACTGACCTAAGACAGGGAATTTTTACTAGGATTAAATGTCAGAAATTGTGAAAAACTGAGTTTAAATGTATTTGGCTAAGGTGTATGTAAACTTCCGACTTCCACTGTATAACCATTAGAGGTCGACCGATTAATCGGAATGGCCGATTAATTAGAACCGATTTCAAGTTTTCATAACAATCGGAAATCGGTATTTTGGGGCGCCGATTTGCCGATTTTTATTATTTTTTTACGCCTTTATTTAATCTTTATTTAACTAGGCAAGTCAGTTAAGAACACATTCTTATTTTCAATGACGGCCTAGGAACYTTCTGCCTCGGACAGATTTTTTACCTTGTCAGCTCGGGAGATCCAATCTTGCAACCTTACAGTTAACTAGTCCAATGCTCTAACACCTGATTACATTGCACTCCACAAGGAGCCTGCCTGTTACGCGAATGCAGTAAGCTA
>NC_036869.1:9384871-9417084 GCF_002910315.2 Salvelinus sp. IW2-2015
CGGTACATGTTGTAGCTAGCATTAACTTATCTTATAAAAAACAATCAATCAATGACTGTCATTGCTCCAATGTGTACTTAACCATAAACATCAATGCCTTTCTTAAAATCAATACACAAGTATATATTTTTAAACCTGCATATTTAGCTAAAAGAAATCCAGGTTAGCAGGCAATATTAACCAGGTGAAATTGTGTCATTTCTCTTGCATTCATTGCACGCAGAGTCAGGGTATATGCAACAGTTTGGGCCACCTGGCTCTTTGCGAACTAATTTGCCAGAATTTTACGTAATTATGACATAACATTGAAGGTTGTGCAATGTAACAGGAATATTTAGACTCATGGATGCCACCCGTTAGATAAAATACGGAACGGAATAAACGTTTTGTTTTCGAGGTGATAGTTTCCGGATTAGCCAAAGGTATATATATGGTTTAGAGAGAAATAGTCGACGCGTTATAATTCCTGTAATAACTTGCGGCTGAACTTGAAAGGGGTTCCTTCGTTATTTTACCGATCATGTCTTCCATAGAGAATGTCTTGATCTACTTCAAATAAGGTCTGTGTTTCGCAGGAGCAGACTGACAGGGGACCATGCAGACAAGCTCTGCTCATGTTATTTGAGACTAAATAGATTTTATTTATGTATTATATTAAGTTAAAATAAAAGTGTTCATTGTTCATTCAGTATTGTTGCAATTGTCATTATTACAAAAATGTGTGTGTGTATGATATATATATATATAAAATACATTTATTTTATTTATTTTTAAATCGGCCGATTAATCGGTATCGGCTTTTTTTGTCCTCCAATAATCGGAATCGGTATCGGCGTTGAAAAATCATAATGGGTCGACCTCTAATAACCATGGTAGCAATTGAAAGGCAACAGTTTGGAGATTATGGGGACATTATTGGGCCAAAGGTGAGGACACACCTTTTGTGTCCTTAGCAGAAGCAGAAATATTATCGAAATCTGAAAATACTCTGAATACAATCAGTAACATAATAAGAATATTCCTGGAAAATATGGGGTAGGTGCAACATAATACAAAGTACTGACAAGGGTTTGAGTGAGAAGACTAACTGGTGTCTCCAAGTGGCCACACCTCTACAAAGTGTTCACAGTTCCTAAGTAATTTCTATGGACTTCAAATATAAGGTGTTTTTTTTTGTCTTCAACTATAAGGTGCTTTCCTGCACTTTACTAGCTGTGCCATTGAGGAACTAGAGCAAGCACACTTGTAGTTTTGTTTGGAACACAACTCTGCATCCTCACCATAACACAATTACGCAATCTAGAAATGGATAATTATAAATTGCAATCTGGGTCAGGTGGTCATCATTTCAAGGCTTGTTCTATTGCCAACATGACTAGCGAAGTTTTAAATACGATATTAGTGTTAGGCTTTCACAATACAATTCAGGTGCGCATCATAATTTGGTGCGCATAGAAAGGAATCATTATGAGTGCATTCTTCACAATAGACAAACATAGGCTAATTCTGTTCAGAATAACCCAGGGTGCCATGTCATCTTGTAACTGTACATCAACATAGTGATCAAAAATGTTGACACTGTATATGACATGAGTTTTATGATATGGAAACGTGCACATTTGGACTCCCAGGTGTTTTTCTTGCTGTATGACATCAAAGAGCTATTTATTATAATCCTCAAAGTCTCATCTTTGAAAATACAGTCTTCTTAAATTTACAGCATTTCCTTCACTCAGACAACAAAACATTTGCAAAAGTTGCCGGGTACGAGTGTGTAACGGTTTCCTCCTCCTCTTCATCCGAAGAGAGGAGTAGTGATTGAACCAAGGCGCAGCGGGTTGTGATGACATTTTATTTACAGAACAGACGAAAACACGAACTTGACTATAACTAACAAAACAACAAACGGAGTAGACAAACCTGGACATGCGAACTTACATAAAACGCAGAACTCACGAACAGGAAAATGACTACACAAAAGACCGAACTTACAAACAACCGAACAGTCCCGTATGGTGCACAAACACTGACACAGGGACAACACACAACACACTGTGAAACAACCTACTAAATATGACTCTCAATTAGAGGAAACGCCAAACACCTGCCTCTAATTGAGCCATACAGGCAACCTAAACCAATAGAAACAGAAAACTGATGCCCAAACTCACGTCCTGACAACTACACATAAAACAAAACTCAAAAGGTCAGGAAGTACGAGTGTAAAGGGCTACAAAGAAAATGTTGTATTTTATTGCAGAAATGTCTTCAGGGTTTCAATTTTTCAATTTTTTTATATCACCTTTATTTAACCAGGTAGGCCAGTTGAACCAAGTTCTCATTTACAACTGCGACCTGGCCAAGATAGACAAGCAGTGCAACAAAAACAACCCTAAATGGTTGGAAGTATACAGAAATGTACAACTATATTTTGTTGGTCAGCATCTCAATTTGGTGTGGGGTGGGGTCATATCAATTCATTAAATTGTACTTGCTAATAGACAGTAGATTGCTGAGACATGACCTGTTTACGCAGGTTTTACATGGTCAAATATCTGCCAGGGGGAGGATGATAGTTTTCTTTTGGATAGCCTGTCTTTTCCTCTTATACCCTGAAATAAAATCTGTTCACTCAAATATTTCACTGTCAATTTCTTTTTATCAACCCACTATTAAATATATGGCCATAAATGACATCAAGGACTTGCTTTCTCCTTGGTAATATCTGGCGACAAACTTGGAAGACACACTTGCAACACAGTCGAGTCTTTAGTTCCACATTACAGGCTAAAGTGACAAATGACAGCAAAAACAGATTATTTTGAGAAATTGCAGTACCATGGGTTAGTTATATCAATCTTTGGTAGAGTTTTAATGGTTTATTTGCTTTACACACAATTGGCATTGCATTTATTTGCAGTGCTGCCATTTACTTTCCACTCAAGGATTGCTCCAGCAAAAAGGCTATCACGGTACCGTTGGCTTTGGGTAATGTGAGAGATGGTGGGTAAAGTTATAAGCTAGCTAGTTTGTGCTAGCTAGCTAGTGTAGCCTATCATGTGATGCACGGAATGGCAGATCGCTAGCTAAATACATTTGGTTATCAAAAGTAACTAGTGGAGTTTTGAAACAGTTGTTTATACTTTGGCTAAAATCTAGCTTTTAGATTTGTTTATTTAGCTATACAAACAAGCTAAAACTACACACCACTGAGAACAAGCCATCTCGACCAACTGACTGCTAATTATGCTAGCTAGCTAAATCAAGGGCGAGGGAGGGTGTGAGAGACAGCCGCATGAGCTCAGCCATCCACACAAAGAGACGAGCGTGCAATTACTGAACTGGGAACAATTTCACGCTGTGAGAAATATTACATGACATCACAATCACAACACATTCAGAACGATTGGGAAGATTTTTACATGACACCCGGCGCTGCCTATTTGAAACTCATGGTGGATCTGGGAATGTGGCTACCTGCAGACAGATAGACCACATAAAGGCAGATGCATTTCCCCCTTCGGTCTGTGTGTGTGTATGTGTTTTGATTGTGTGTACGCGTGTCTATGTGAGTGGGTCTCTGTGTGTGTGCGTGTACAGCACTATATATCAGGCGCTGGGAGCTTTTTCTCAATTTTCTGGGTGATTAAGCTTGGCTCTGCAGCGAACTAACTTCACCACATGTTAACATACCTACACACCAGCACCATTACGGAGACTAAAGACCAGCGACAGACAAGACAAACCAAGGGGTGGGAGCAGTGTGTGTGTGTGTGTGTGTGTGTGTGTGGTATCAGTGTACATGTGAAGAATACTCTGTGTGTGTGTGTGTGTGTGTTGTGTGTGTGTGTGTGTGTTGTGTGGTGTGTGTGGTGTGTGTGTGTGTGTGTGTGGTGTGTGTGTGTTGTTGTGTGTGTGTGTGTGTGAAATATGTCTCATAGCTATTCTGAACTCTTAGCCCCCTGCTGAACCAGCCAGCATGGTCAAACAGGAAAACACACCCGGCCTGGAGGAGGAGGGAGGGAGGTCAACCTCTGAATGGGGGAAAGAATAAGTGAAAAGCAGAGGCCGAGTCGGGAAGGAGCACTGTTATGGCTATGGCTTGCTGTGGGTGGTGAAGTAGTAGAAGAAGAAGAAGGGTCCTATAGGTCAATAAAAAAGAATGGTGGGCCAATCAACTATGTCTATCCTCACTATGTCCACCTGTCCCTACCTGCTGTCCACCACATTGTCCCCATGCTAACGGTCAGATAGACAGATGACCAGTGACATGAAAACAATCAGGACTCTTCACCCACATGGTCTACAACCTCACAGATGGCTAGAGGGAGGTACCTAAGGCAAGATCTGTTCCGAACACACACACGCACGCACACACACACGCGCACACACCATTTAGCACAATATATCACAACAACATGGAATCAGGACATGGACGGTTTCTACACTGTACTCATGAGACCACAGTTACATCCAAATGATTTTTAACTGCAGCGATCCATTTACAATGGCCCTACTTTTAACAAACAGAGAGAAAATTAACCGGAAGAACGAATAAAAAACAGGAAGAACGAATAAAAAAGAGATACGGAAAATACAGTGTGCATAGAGAAATATGGAGATGGGAGAGAAGAGAGAGAGAGTGAAAGACAGATGCATTTCCTGAGTGTCCCTGAGGTTAGCCTGTTGTGTGTTTGGGCTATACTGAGAGGAAGCTGTGATGATCTACCCGTGAAGAGGTGGAGAGACAGGCACTGGGCAGTATGGGAATAATTAGGGGATATACTACACCTAAACGTTGGCCTGAATTGATACAGTTGAGGGCACTGATAACTAAAAAATTCTAAAACCCAAACTATCGCAAGTAGACTCTAGAGTGCCGTGTTGCACGAGGAAACTGTCCTACAAATACTACAGTACGGCCTAACTTACTAGAGCCACACATGTACATCCAGTTCCTCCACAACCCCACCTCTCCACTGGCCGTTTATTCAAGCTGGAAGTGTTTTTCTCCCCCTCTTCCTCTGGGTTTTCTGCAGGAGCACGTAGCTCACACAAACAGCTCACATACACCAGGCGGGTAGAGAAAGAGAGTCAATAGGAAACGGCCGAAGTTCACCCAAAGTACACCAAATTAGAAGCAGCTTTGCGGTGGAGGGAGACGGAGCAGCACTGGCTGTAGGGCTGTAGGCTGTAGTACACATTTAATTCAGAAGGTTATCTATAATCCCTTCTTTAAACACTGACTGGAAGAGAAGATAGAAACTATAAAAATATGTATGCCTTGTCTAGAAAAAGAAAAGGAAAAAGTACTTTTTGATTAGGAGAGAGAACGGTGGAAACAGACAGCAGACTGACACTGGGTTATGGGGTGCTGACAGGTGGGGGATGCTGACAACTCACAGGGAAACGGTCTGTCTAGTCAGATTTCAGGACGGCACACATCAAGTGCAAAAGTGTCTCCCAGTAGAGGGAACCAATCAACTGCATCTAAACGAGCCACTGAAACTGAATGGTGCCAACAGACAAGGCAGATCTGCATTTAGCTCCTAAGCAACTTTGTAGATTTTTTGTGTTATTACATACAGCCGGAAATAACTTTTGGATATCAGAGCGGTGGTAACTCACCAGCATTACGACCAGGAATATGACTTTCCTGAATTGTATCCTTTGTCCGCACTCTCCAGGGCAATTGAACTTATTCCAGAGGCTGCTAAAAGACACCACCGGCGGAGAAGAGGTATTCGGATGGACTTCTCGTCCAACTCAGGAGGCATGCACATCATCCACCGCTTCCGAGTATATTACTCGCTAATGTTCAGTCTCTGGACAATAAAGTAGACGAGCTCTGGGTGAGGATTTCCTTCCAGAGAGACTTCAGGGACTGTAACATACTCTTTTCATGGAATCACTGACCCATTCCATACACTGTCCCATTCCATACAGCCAGCTGGTTTCTCAGTACATCGCGCAGACAGGAATAAAGAACTCTCAGGGAAGAAGAAAGGCAGTGGTGTATGTTTCATGATTAACTACTCATGGTGTGATTGTGATAACATACAGAACTCAATTATTTTTGTTCACCTGACCTAGAATACCTCACAATCAAATGCCAACCCTATTACCTCCTAAGAGAATTCTCTTCGGTTATAGTCACAGCCGTGTATATTCCCCCTCAAGCCGATACCACGACGCCCCTCAAAGAATGACTCTGGACCTCATGCAAACTGGAAACCACATATCCTGAGGCCGCATTTTTTGTAGCTGGGAATTTTAACAAAGCAAATTTGAGGAAAACGAAACAGAAGTTCTATCAACACATTGACTGTAGTACTCGCTCTGGTAAAACTCTCAACCAATGCAACTCCCTCGCCCCCTTCGGAAAAATCAGATCACGACACCATTTTGTTCCTCCCTTCCTATAGGCAGAAACTCAAACAGGAAGATACATGTCTAAGGTCTATTCAAACACTGGTCTGACCAATCGAAATCCATGCTTCAAGATTGTTTTCATCACGTGGACTGGGATATGTTCCGGGTATCTTCTGAGAAATAACATTGATGTATACACGGAAACCGTGACTGAGTTCATCATGAAGTGTATAGGGGAACCAGAAACCGTGGAGATGGCAACATTCGCGCAAAACTGAAAACACAAACCACCACATTTAACCACTGCAAGGTGACTGGGAATATGGTTGAATACAAACAGTGTAGTTATTCCCTCTGTAATGCAATCAAACAGGCAAAACGTCAGTACAGAGACAAAGTGGAGTCACAATTCAACGGCTCAGACACGAGAACGTATGTGGCAGGGTCTACAGACAATCACGGATTACAAAGGGAAAACCAGCCACATCGCGACACCGCCGTCTTGCTCGCAGACAAGCTAAACACCTTCTTTGCGGATAACACAGTGCCACCAACACGGCCCGCTCCCAAGGACTGTGGTCTCATTCTCTGTGGCCAACATGAGAAAGACATTTACGCGTTGACCTTCGCAGAGCTGCCGGCCCAGCCGGCATCTATAGCCACATCCTCAGAGCATGCCAGACCAGCTGGCTTGAGTGTTTACGGACATATTCAATCTCTCCCTATCCCAGTCTGCTGTCCCCACTTGCGTCAATATGTCCACCATTGTTCCTGTACCCAAGAAAGCAAAGGTAACTGAACTAAAGGACTATCGCCCAGTAGCACTCACTTTCTTGTTCATCGTGAAGTGCTTTGAGAGACAAGTTAAGGATCATATCACCTTCACCTTACCTGCCACCCTAGACCCACTACAATTTGCTTACCGCCCCAATAGATCCACAGACGATGCAATCGTCATCACACTGCACACTGCCCTATCCCATCTGGACAGAGAAAATACCTACGTAAGAATGCTGTTCATTGACTATAGCTCAGCATTCAACACCATAGTACCTCCCAAGTTCATCATTAGCTTGGGGCCCTGGGTCTGAACCCCGCCCTGTGCAACTGGGTCCTGGACACCTCAACTTCACTGATCCTCAACACATGGGTCCCACAAGGGTGTGTGCTTAGCCCCCTCCTGTATCCCTGTTCACCCATGACTGTGTGGCCACATACGCCTCCAACTCGATCTTCAAGTTTGCAGACGACACAACAATAGTAGGCCTGATTACCAACAATGACGAGACAGCTACAGGGAGGAGGTGAGGGCCCTGGCCGAATGGTGGCAGGAAAAATAACCTCTCCCTCAACGTCAACAAAACAAATGAGCTGATCGTGGACTTCAGGAAACAGCAAAGGGAGCACGCCCGTATCCACATCGACGGGACCGCAGTAGAGAAGGTGGAAAGCTTCAAGTTCCTTGGCGTACACATCACTGACAATCTGAAATGATCCACCCACACAGACAGTGTGGTAACAGCACCTCTTTAACCTCAGGAAGTGAAGGAAATGGTTCCGCACTACAAACTGGCTATCTGCCATCTGCCCAGCAGCTTAGCCACTAGCAAACGTCCACCGTCTACCGAATAGCAGCACTTTTGGTCCGCAGGTAGTATAACTTTTCAATTACAATTTCATTACATTTTCTCAACTATGTACAACGGTTTAATTTGTCTAAATCATTAGCATTATCTCTTCTTGTAGCTAGCTACATAGCCGTCTTTGTATAAAGATAATTGCGTAATTACGTATTTCGTCGTCCTAGACGCAGTCTACACTGCTATCTGCACATCTTGCCCATGCAGGCTAGCCTAGCTAGCAAACGTCCTACCGTCTTACACGAATTAGCAGCAACTGTAGCCAACTATTACACCCAACTTGACGACTTGATAGTGTAGTGTTAGTAGCTACATGTTTGTCTTTGCTGTCTTCGTATCAAGTAATTGGTAGTTTAGGTTGGTGTAGTTTAGAGGATTATCTTTAATTTACCGAGGTTAGCTAAGCCAGCCTATCTGTCGTCTTACGGTGGAGACACTGCTGCTAAGCCCAACAGCTAAGCCAACGTCTAACCGAATAGTAGAACCTTCCGACACTCAACAACCCGGTCGCATTCCGCTTCGCCCACAGGTAGTATCACATTTTCATTCATTTCATTACAGTACAACGCGTTGTGATTTGTGTTTGATCGTGTAGCTACATAGCTTAAAGCTACATAGCCGTCTTTGTATCAAAGATAATTGTGTAGATCGTAGAGCGATTTTCTAGGTTAGCTAGCCAGCTATTGTCGTTCATTTGTAACGCAACGTAACGTAATCAACACTGCTTAGCTTAGCCAGTCTACCCCGCGAATAGCAGCACTGTAAGATTACTATTACACTCAACGGAACGACTTGATTAGTGTAGTGTCAACAACGCAGCCACTGCCAGCTAGCCTACAAAAGTTCAAACAACTGCCAGCTAGCCTAGCAAAGTAACAAACGAGCGCATCTGCAGCTAGCCTTACTTCAGCAGTACTTGTACATCTAATCATTTTAGTCATAAATTCTTGCTACGTAAGCTTAACTTCTGAACATTCGAGACGCGTAGTCCACTTCCACTCGCAATCTCGCCTTTGCATTAGGTAGCCTTCCTGTAGCCCTGTCAACTATGTGTCTGTCTATCCCTGTTCTCTCCTCCTGCCATAGACCATACACAACGCCCAACCGCGTGGCATCGGCCACCCTAATCTGGTGGTCCCCAGCGCGCACAGACCCACGTGGATTCCAGGTCTGTAGCCTGGAACTGCCGATCTGCGGCCAACAGCGCAGTTCCATCTCAGCTATGCCCCCTCCAGTCCCTCGACTTCCTGGCACTGCGGAAACATGGACACCAAAGATAACACTGACTCCTACTGCTCTCTCTTCGTCCGCCCACGTGTTCTCGCACACCCCGAGAGCTCTGGGTCAGCGCGGGTGTGTGGCAACCGGGATCCCTCATCTCTCCCAAGTAATCGGCCGATTAATCGGTATCGGCTTTTTTTGTCCTCCAATAATCGGAATCGGTATCGGCGTTGAAAAATCATAATGGGTCGACCTCTAATAACCATGGTAGCAATTGAAAGGCAACAGTTTGGAGATTATGGGGACATTATTGGGCCAAAGGTGAGGACACACCTTTGTGTGTCCTTAGCAGAAGCAGAAATATTATCGAAATCTGAAAATACTCTGAATACAATCAGTAACATAATAAGAATATTCCTGGAAAATATGGGGTAGGTGCAACATAATACAAAGTACTGACAAGGGTTTGAGTGAGAAGACTAACTGGTGTCTCCAAGTGGCCACACCTCTACAAAGTGTTCACAGTTCCTAAGTAATTTCTATGGACTTCAAATATAAGGTGGTTTTTTTTTGTCTTCAACTATAAGGTGCTTTCCTGCACTTTACTAGCTGTGCCATTGAGGAACTAGAGCAAGCACACTTGTAGTTTTGTTTGGAACACAACTCTGCATCCTCACCATAACACAATTACGCAATCTAGAAATGGATAATTATAAATTGCAATCTGGGTCAGGTGGTCATCATTTCAAGGCTTGTTCTATTGCCAACATGACTAGCGAAGTTTTAAATACGATATTAGTGTTAGGCTTTCACAATACAATTCAGGTGCGCATCATAATTTGGTGCGCATAGAAAGGAATCATTATGAGTGCATTCTTCACAATAGACAAACATAGGCTAATTCTGTTCAGAATAACCCAGGGTGCCATGTCATCTTGTAACTGTACATCAACATAGTGATCAAAAATGTTGACACTGTATATGACATGAGTTTTATGATATGGAAACGTGCACATTTGGACTCCCAGGTGTTTTTCTTGCTTGTATGACATCAAAGAGCTATTTATTATAATCCTCAAAGTCTCATCTTTGAAAATACAGTCTTCTTAAATTTACAGCATTTCCTTCACTCAGACAACAAAACATTTGCAAAAGTTGCCGGGTACGAGTGTAAAGGGCTACATAAGAAAATGTTGTATTTTATTGCAGAAATGTCTTCAGGGTTTCAATTTTTCAATTTTTTTTATTTTATATCACCTTTATTTAACCAGGTAGGCCAGTTGAGAACCAAGTTCTCATTTACAACTGCGACCTGGCCAAGATAGAGCAAAGCAGTGCAACAAAAACAACCCTAAATGGTTGGAAGTATACAGAAATGTACAACTATATTTTTGTTGGTCAGCATCTCAATTTGGTGTGGGGTGGGGTCATATCAATTCATTAAATTGTACTTGCTATAAGACAGTAGATTGCTGAGACATGACCTGTTTACGCAGGTTTTACATGGTCAAATATCTGCCAGGGGGAGGATGATAGTTTTCTTTTGGATAGCCTGTCTTTTCCTCTTATACCCTGAAATAAAATCTGTTCACTCAAATATTTCACTGTCAATTTCTTTTTATCAACCCACTAATTAAATATATGGCCATAAATGACATCAAGGACTTGCTTTCTCCTTGGTAATATTCTGGCGACAAACTTGGAAGACACACTTGCAACACAGTCGAGTCTTTAGTTCCACATTACAGGCTAAAGTGACAAATGACAGCAAAAACAGATTATTTTGGAGAAATTGCAGTACCATGGGTTAGTTATATCAATCTTTGGTAGTAGTTTTAATGGTTTATTTGGCTTTACCACAAATTGGCATTGCATTTATTTGCAGTGCTGCCATTTACTTTCCACTCAAGGATTGCTCCAGCAAAAAGGCTATCACGGTACCGTTGGCTTTGGGTAATGTGAGAGATGGTGGGTAAAGTTATAAGCTAGCTAGTTGTGCTAGCTAGCTAGTGTAGCCTATCATGTGATGCACGGAATGGCAGATCGCTAGCTAAATACATTTGGTTATCAAAAGTAACTAGTGGAGTTTTGAAACAGTTGTTTATACTTTGGCTAAAATCTAGCTTTTAGATTTGTTTATTTAGCTATACAAACAAGCTAAAACTACACACCACTGAGAACAAGCCATCTCGACCAACTGACTGCTAATTATGCTAGCTAGCTAAATCAAGGGCGAGGGAGGGTGTGAGAGACAGCCGCATGAGCTCAGCCATCCACACAAAGAGACGAGCGTGCAATTACTGAACTGGGAACAATTTCACGCTGTGAGAAATATTACATGACATCACAATCACAACACATTCAGAACGATTGGGAAGATTTTTACATGACACCCGGCGCTGCCTATTTGAAACTCATGGTTGGATCTGGGAATGTGGCTACCTGCAGACAGATAGACCACATAAAGGCAGATGCATTTCCCCCCTTCGGTCTTGTGTGRGTGTATGTGTGTTTGATTGTGTGTACGCGTGTCTATGTGAGTGTGTCTCTGTGTGTGTGCGTGTACAGCACTATATATCAGGCGCTGGGGAGCTTTTTCTCAATTTTCTGGGTGATTAAGCTTTGGCTCTGCAGCGAACTAACTTCACCACATGTTAACATACCTACACACCAGCACCATTACGGAGACTAAAGACCAGCGACAGACAAGACAAACCAAGGGGTGGGAGCAGTGTGTTGTGTGTGTGTGTGTGTGTGTATCAGTGTACATGTGAGAATACTCTGTGTGTGTGTGTGTGTGTGTGTGTGTGTGTGTGTGTGTGTGTGTGTGTGTGTGTGTGTGTGTGTGTGTGTGTGTGTGTGTGTGTGTGTTGTGTGTGTGTGTGTGTGTGTGTGTGTGTGTGTGTGTGTGTGTGTGTGTGTGTGAAATATGTCTCATAGCTTATTCTGAACTCTTAGCCCCCTGCTGAACCAGCCAGCATGGTCAAACAGGAAAACACACCCGGCCTGGAGGAGGAGGGAGGGAGGTCAACCTCTGAATGGGGGGAAAGAATAAGTGAAAAGACAGAGGCCGAGTCGGGAAGGAGCACTGTTATGGCTATGGCTTGCTGTGGGTGGTGAAGTAGTAGAAGAAGAAGAAGGGTCCTATAGGTCAATAAAAAAGAATGTGTGGGCCAATCAACTATGTCTATCCTCACTATGTCCACCTGTCCCTACCTGCTGTCCACCACATTGTCCCCATGCTAACGGTCAGATAGACAGATGACCAGTGACATGAAAACAATCAGGACTCTTCACCCACATGGTCTACAAACCTCACAGATGGCTAGGAGGGAGGTACCTAAGGCAAGATCTGTTCCGAACACACACACGCACGCACACACACACGCGCACACACCATTTAGCACAATTATATCACAACAACATGGAATCAGGACATGGACGGTTTCTACACTGTACTCATGAGACCACAGTTACATCCAAATGATTGTTATACTGCAGCGATCCATTTACAATGGCCCTACTTTTAACAAACAGAGAGAAAATTAACCGGAAGAACGAATAAAAAACAGGAAGAACGAATAAAAAAGAGATACGGAAAATACAGTGTGCATGAGAGAAATATGGAGATGGGTAGAGAAGAGAGAGAGAGTGAAAGACAGATGCATTTCCTGAGTGTCCCTGAGGTTAGCCTGTTGTGTGTTTGGGCTATACTGAGAGGAAGCTGTGATGATCTACCCGTGAAGAGGTGGAGAGACAGGCACTGGGCAGTATGGGAATAATTAGGGGATATACTACACCTAAACGTTGGCCTGAATTGATACAGTTGAGGGCACTGATAACTAAAAAATTCTAAAACCCAAACTATCGCAAGTAGACTCTAGAGTGCCGTGTTGCACGAGGAAACTGTCCTACAAATACTACAGTACGGCCTAACTTACTAGAGCCACACATGTACATCCAGTTCCCTCCACAACCCCACCTCTCCACTGGCCGTTTATTCAAGCTGGAAGTGTTTTTCTCCCCCTCTTCCTCTGGGTTTTCTGCAGGAGCACGTAGCTCACACAAACAGCTCACATACACCAGGCGGGTAGAGAAAGAGAGTCAATAGGAAACGGCCGAAGTTCACCCAAAGTACACCAAATTAGAAGCAGCTTTGCGGTGGGAGGGAGACGGAGCAGCACTGGCTGTAGGGCTGTAGGCTGTAGTACACATTTAATTCAGAAGGTTATCTATAATCCCTTCTTTAAACACTGACTGGAAGAGAAGATAGAAACTATAAAAATATGTATGCCTTGTCTAGAAAAAGAAAAGGAAAAAGTACTTTTTGATTAGGAGAGAGAACGGTGGAAACAGACAGCAGACTGACACTGGTTATGGGGTGCTGACAGGTGGGGGATGCTGACAACTCACAGGGAAACGGTCTGTCTAGTCAGATTTCAGGATGGCACACATCAAGTGCAAAAGTGTCTCCCAGTAGAGGGAACCAATCAAACTGCATCTAAACGAGCCACTGAAACTGAATGGTGCCAACAGACAAGGCAGATCTGCATTTAGCTCCTAAGCAACTTTGTAGTATTTTTTGTGTTATTACATACAGCCGGAAATAACTTTTGGATATCAGAGCGGTGGTAACTCACCAGCATTACGACCAGGAATATGACTTTCCTGAATTGTATCCTTTGTCCGCACTCTCCAGGGCAATTGAACTTATCCCAGAGGCTGCTAAAAGACACCACCGGCGGAGAAGAGGTATTCGGAGTGGACTTCTCGTCCAACTCAGGAGGCATGCACATCATCCACCGCTTCCGAGTATATTACTCGCTAATGTTCAGTCTCTGGACAATAAAGTAGACGAGCTCTGGGTGAGGATTTCCTTCCAGAGAGACTTCAGGGACTGTAACATACTCTGTTTCATGGAATCACTGACCCATTCCATACACTGTCCCATTCCATACAGCCAGCTGGGTTCTCAGTACATCGCGCAGACAGGAATAAAGAACTCTCAGGGAAGAAGAAAGGCAGTGGTGTATGTTTCATGATTAACTACTCATGGTGTGATTGTGATAACATACAGAACTCAATTATTTTTGTTCACCTGACCTAGAATACCTCACAATKAAATGCCAACCCTATTACCTCCTAAGAGAATTCTCTTCGGTTATAGTCACAGCCGTGTATATTCCCCCTCAAGCCGATACCACGACGCCCCTCAAAGAATGACTCTGGACCTCATGCAAACTGGAAACCACATATCCTGAGGCCGCATTTATTGTAGCTGGGAATTTTAACAAAGCAAATTTGAGGAAAACGAAACAGAAGTTCTATCAACACATTGACTGTAGTACTCGCTCTGGTAAAACTCTCAACCAATGCAACTCCCTCGCCCTCCCTTCGGAAAAATCAGATCACGACACCATTTTGTTCCTCCCTTCCTATAGGCAGAAACTCAAACAGGAAGTACCCATGCTAAGGTCTATTCAACACTGGTCTGACCAATCGAAATCCATGCTTCAAGATTGTTTTCATCACGTGGACTGGGATATGTTCCGGGTATCTTCTGAGAATAACATTGATGTATACACGGAAACCGTGACTGAGTTCATCATGAAGTGTATAGGGGAACCAGAAACCGTGGATAGATGGCAGCATTCGCGCAAAACTGAAAACACAAACCACCACATTTAACCACTGCAAGGTGACTGGGAATATGGTTGAATACAAACAGTGTAGTTATTCCCTCTGTAATGCAATCAAACAGGCAAAACGTCAGTACAGAGACAAAGTGGAGTCACAATTCAACGGCTCAGACACGAGACGTATGTGGCAGGGTCTACAGACAATCYCGGATTACAAAGGGAAAACCAGCCACATCGCGGACACCGCCGTCTTGCTCGCAGACAAGCTAAACACCTTCTTTGCGGATAACACAGTGCCACCAACACGGCCCGCTCCCAAGGACTGTGGCTCTCATTCTCTGTGGCCAACATGAGAAAGACATTTACGCGTTGACCTTCGCAGAGCTGCCGGCCCAGCCGGCATCTATAGCCACATCCTCAGAGCATGCGCAGACCAGCTGGCTTGAGTGTTTACGGACATATTCAATCTCTCCCTATCCCAGTCTGCTGTCCCCACTTGCGTCAATATGTCCACCATTGTTCCTGTACCCAAGAAAGCAAAGGTAACTGAACTAAAGGACTATCGCCCAGTAGCACTCACTTCTGTCATCGTGAAGTGCTTTGAGAGACAAGTTAAGGATCATATCACCTTCACCTTACCTGCCACCCTAGACCCACTWCAATTTGCTTACCGCCCCAATAGATCCACAGACGATGCAATCGTCATCACACTGCACACTGCCCTATCCCATCTGGACAAGAGAAATACCTACGTAAGAATGCTGTTCATTGACTATAGCTCAGCATTCAACACCATAGTACCCTCCAAGTTCATCATTAAGCTTGGGGCCCTGGGTCTGAACCCCGCCCTGTGCAACTGGGTCCTGGACACCTCAACTTCACTGATCCTCAACACATGGGTCCCACAAGGGTGTGTGCTTAGCCCCCTCCTGTACTCCCTGTTCACCCATGACTGTGTGGCCACATACGCCTCCAACTCGATCTTCAAGTTTGCAGACGACACAACAATAGTAGGCCTGATTACCAACAATGACGAGACAGCTTACAGGGAGGAGGTGAGGGCCCTGGCCGAATGGTGGCAGGAAAATAACCTCTCCCTCAACGTCAACAAAACAAATGAGCTGATCGTGGACTTCAGGAAACAGCAAAGGGAGCACGCCCGTATCCACATCGACGGGACCGCAGTAGAGAAGGTGGAAAGCTTCAAGTTCCTTGGCGTACACATCACTGACAATCTGAAATGATCCACCCACACAGACAGTGTGGTAACAGCACCTCTTTAACCTCAGGAAGCTGAAGAAATGTGGCTTTGCCCCTAAGACCCTCACAAACCTTTACAGATGCACAATTGAGAGCATCCTGTCGGGCTATATCATCACCTTGTACGGCAACTGCACTGCAGAGGGTGGTGCAGTCTGCCCAACACATCACCGGGAGCACACTGCCTGCCCTCCAAGACACCTACAGCACCCGATGTCACAGGAATGCCAAAAAGATCATCAAGGACATCAACCACCCGAGCCACGGCCTGTTCACCCCACTATCATCCAGAAGGCAAGGTCAGTACAGGTGCATCAAAGCTGGGACCGAGAGACAACTTCTATCTCATAGCCATCAGACTGTTAAATAGTCTTCATTAGCCGGCTACCCCCCGGTTACTCAACCCTGCACCTTAGAGGCTGCTGCCGTATATACATAGACATGGAATCACTGGCCACTTTAATAATGGAACTCTAGTCACTTTAATAATGTTTACATACTGCTTTTCTCATTTTATATTTATATACTGTATTCTATTCTACCTTATTTTAGTCAATGCCACTCTGACATTGCTCGTCCTAATATTTATGTATTTCTTAATTCCATTCTTGTACTTTTAGATTTGTGTGTATTGTTGTGAATTGTTTGATACRACTGCACTGTGGGAGCTAGGAACACAAGCATTTCGCTACACCCGCAATAACATCTGCTAAATATGTGTATGTGACCAATAAAATGTCATTTCATTTCATTTGAAGGCCAACAGCTTCTAAATGGGACTAGATAGAGGTGTCAGGGTTAGGCACTGGACCTTGGTTTGAACCACTGAAGGGCACTATGTTTGGATCAGAGGTTCATGTCATGTGACTGTGGCTAACCTCCAAGCCACCCTCCCTGCCTTGACCTTTGGGCGCCCACCCGGTGACCTGTTGAGGTTAAAGGCAAATTGGAAACAGTGGGTGTATAAAGAGCCAGAGATCTCACTTTCCTGAGCGATGCAACAGGTGCGAGGCACTTCAAAGCTTTCATAAAGTGCAACAAGAAGCTAAGACAGACATAAAGAGAGACGAGGGGGAAAGAGAGAGAGAGAACGAGAGAGAGAGAATGTTCAAATAGAGAGAGGAATCGAGGGGCAAAGAGAGAAATGTGATACGATTATTTTTAATCCTTTCTTAGAAATAAGAGCCTGGCGACGTTGTTATGATTCTCCAGTCTACGGCAGGCACATTAAGGGGTAATTTGATCCACACGTCAGCTCTGGGGATGTTGGAACACATACACACTCCGGAGTTGTTAGAACATGTCAAGATGTCTGATTTTGTTGCAAGTTATACTTTGTAACCTTAGCAGTAAAGGAGACCTGCATTAGACAGGCTACTAATCTCTGAGATAGAGACAACCCAGCAAACAGGGGACATTCCCAGAACATTAGCTAAGATTCACATTAAGTTCTTTTAACCTAATGAAACATTCGGGAAACCTTTAAAGAATAGAAAAATGTGTTCTGATAACATTCTTGCAACATCAGGCAAATGTTTTATACAATCATTGTTTAATCATCAGCACGACTGGACAGTTTTTGTGTTATGAGAACATTTGCCACAACCTGACGAATGTTCTGAGAACTTTCACAGAAACAAATTTAGTTTGCTGGGAAGTTCTTCAAAAGAAGTCTAATGGTTCAGTGGTTCTACAGAAAAATTTGAAAAATGCATTTCCTGCTAATTGTTTCATTTTTAGCAGTAATATAAAAGTGAGTCACCATCCATTATGTCAGAGTGACATCTGACAAATGTAAGAGTGAAATAAAATAAAATGAATGAATAAGGGGGGGGGGGGGAAATTGGCCTCAGCAACAATTATATGAAAAAATCTGTGGATCTTTTGTGCACAAAGATGATGACTAAAGTGTCTTATTAGACATTTTCAAATTTGACTTCTCTATGGAAATTGTCTTTCTGGGCCGGATGTCAGTTAAACTGCAGTACCGAAGCATGGTTGTAGCAGTCGAAACCGTGCTTCCAGATCAGAACCCTGGCCCCTTAGGTGGCATAGCCTGGTCCCAGATCTGTTTGTGCTGTATAGCCAAATCCTATGGTCATTGTCATTGCCAAACAGAGAGAATGGCCTGACAGATCTGGGACCAGCGGGCAGTGGTGTTCCAGCACACCACACCAGCACCGTTTCAAAGTTGTTACCCTCCTTTTTATCCCCCCATCCATCCCCCCTCCAACCTCTTAGTTGTCCTGTCACATGCCCGCAAAATCAGCTTGGTGTGAAAGCTGTGACCATGGTCTTTCATGTCCCTATCTGAATCACATTAAGCCTTCAAGAGAAGAACAGGGACAGGGCCTAATTAAAATATCATGCTGTTATCTCAAGCATGGTCTGTCTGTCTGCTCATTGTTTACAACAAAGGGAGAACTTGGCATTGGACATTGTTGTTCAGCTACAAGGATGTAACTGCAGAGAAAACATGAGACTGTTGATACATGTGTATGGGAGCACACACGTGTACACACACACAATACACACACTTAAGCATGCAGGCACACAGAAAAACACGTACATGTGCACACACACGTGAACACACACACACCCACCCACCCCCACACACACACACACACACACACACACACACTTTATTAACTATTATGCCTGCTCATGTCATACACAATCCAATCCACAATACAAATCAGTATTACCTGCTTCACTAGAAGAATAAGACGACAAAGGGATGAGAGTCATTTACCATCAATTTTGTGCTTTACTTTACAATGGCTAGCGCTTAGACCCTTTAAGTGAACGTGTGAATCGTTTCAATGTTGGTATTCAAGTCCCGAAAGGCCTTGGGATTACAGCTTCCAATGCCATATCGATTACAGACAAAGAGAAACCATTCATACTGTATTGTCGTGTAGTGTTATACCCATATGACTATCACTCCTGTCAAAGGATTCAATATTTAAAATATTCTCAAGTTTCTCAAAGATTATCCTCATATTGTAATTTTCAGTTAATATTTTTTTTACTTATTGCATTCATCAATAACCTTGAATTCTATAAGCCTATACATAATAGTACCTATTATACTGTACATTACTGTCCTGATATCCATTCTATAATGGAAAACAAACAAATACAAAGAACAATGTCCAAAATATAAAACTAAGCTATGAATTTAGAAAATATTTAAATGCTTTAGTGCATGCATCAAACATCATAATATCATCACACACACAAACACACCAACACCTTCTCATTGTATCCTTCGTACAACAATTTGTTTGAAGGCTTATGTGTGTGTATGTGAGTGTGTGTGCTTGTGCATGCCTGTGTGTGTTAACAGAGCGCAGCTCATAGTGAATAGATCTAATTGACACCCTTGGGGCTTCCATTGCACTGAATTAATTAATTAATTAAAAACTAAGTTTCAATGACCTCTCTGGGAAGCTCTTTAAATTAAAGTCCATTTTAAACTGTTCCTTATTTAAACATGAAAGGGCGCAGAGCGTTGCAAGACGAGTGCAATGCCACAAGGCTAATGTGTATGTAGTCTATGCATATGAAATAGTGGGGGGAAAGAAAGATTGCCCAATCGATTCAATCTTGTTTTGCTACATTGCCTTAGTGATGAATACAAGCAAGTCTGTTATCAGGATAATTTGCAACACACACACACACATACATACACATACACATGTGCACACACACACACACGTGCACACACACACACCCTCTGTGCATGAATGGAAAATGGTTTTCTAATTGCATTGAAATGCTAATCAAAGGCACCTTGTGTGTGTGGTGATTAATGAACATGATGAGTTACTTATACTTTAATGTTCAAGATGATTTAATTTCGTAGAACACACACACACGCACACACACACATACACATACACAAGCACGCACACACACAATGAACACACAGTGGTGTAATGTAATGACGAGAAATTATGACCTTTTCTATTAGTGATCACACCACAGTGACAAGATAATAGTCTTATCAATCATGAACGGAACATTGCACTAGCTACTATACCTGGAGACTATTATAAATCTATGGAATACAGTTATTGCATTCCCTCTATTCTCTCATGTAAGGCATTCACACAAAAGCAAACACACCCACACACATACCTTTCTTATACATAGGATACACACAGTATGCACATATAACAGCTCAGCTAAACCATCAATTAAGATGATCAAATTTAGGTAGAAACTATAGGATTTATGTGGGATTAAATCTGCTTTGCCAGATAAACTAATTTCCTATATTTTATGGGGCATACAAATGCAAAATATAAACAAATCTAATTAAACAAATAAAGAGAGGCTATTCATGTAAAACCAATGTAGCCTACTGTAGGAGCGCAGTGAAGTGAGGTGAGTAGGGGGTGAATAGTAGCCACCTTCTCCACTTTCGCTGTTACTGATAAGGGCCACTTCCCTGTGATTTGTGCCTGTAGAGCAAACACGTCCTGGGAAGTGTAGTGACGTGACCGACAGTACAGCAGTGCTTAACATTATCTGCTCTCCAGTCATCATACTATCAAAATAAATAAAGTGTGTGTGGGGGGGGGGGGGCTTAAACAAACACTTGTATTGCCAGGAGATCACGCCTTCTCAAAAAGCGGAGTGGAGGGGTCACAGGTAAACACACACAGATAAGGCAAGTATTCCATAAGCTAATGTTATTATCTGACTGCAAACCACTGACTTCTTCTCATGAGTGTGTGATAGGACAGACAGACTAGCCTACTTCTGAGTGAGTAAAAAAAAKATGTTTAGCAATGTTCTGCATATGGAGTGTGTAAAGAGAGTGAGTGAATGTGTGCCATCATTCTTGTCAGAAAAAAGGGTCTGTCTCATAGACAGCATTCTGAAAGTAGTCAGACCCCTTTACTTTTTCCACCTTTTTTACGTTACAGCCTTATTCTAAAATGGATTAAATCGTTTTTTCCCCCCTCATCAATCTACACACAATTCCCCATAATGACAAAGCAAAAACAGATTTTGAGAAACGTTTGCATAATTATATCAAATTAAAAACTGAAATATCACATTTACATAAGTATTCAGACCCTTTACTCAGTACTTTGTTGAAGCACCTTTGCAGCGATTACAGCCTCAAGACTTCTTGGGTATGACGCTACAAGCTTGGCACACCTGTATTTGAGGAGTTTCTCACATTCTTCTCTGTAGATCCTCTCAAGCTCTGTCAGGTTGGATGAAGAGAGTCGCTGCACAGCTATTTTCAGGTCTCTCCAGAGATGTTAGATCGGGTTCAAGTCCGGGCTCTGGCTGGGCCACTAAAGGACATTCAGAGACTTGTCCCGAAGCCACTCCTGTGTTGTCTTGGCTGTGTGCTTAGAGTCATTGTCCTGTTGGAATGTGAACATTCGCCCTAGTCTGAGGTCCTGAGTGCTCTGGAGCATATTTTCATTAAGGATCTCTCTCTGTACTTGAAGCAGGTTTTCATTAAGGATCTCTCTGTAGTTTTCTCCGTTCATCCTTCCGTCGATCCTGACTAGTCTCCCAGTCCCTGCTGATGAAAAACATCCCCACAGCATGATGCTGCCTCCAGACGTGACGCTTGGCATGCAGGCCAAATATTTCAATCTTGGTTTTATCAGACCAGAGAATCTAGTTTCTCATGGTCTGAGAGTCCTTTAAGTGCCTTTTGGCAATTAAATGCCAAAAGGGATGTCATGTGCCTTTTACTGAGGAGTGGCTTCCGTCTGGCCACTGTACCATAAAGGCCTGATTGGTGGAGTGCTGCAGAGATGGTTGTCCATCTGGAAGGTTCTCCCATCTCCACAGTGAACCTCTGGAGCACTGTCAGAGTGACCATTGGGCTCTTGGTCACCTCCCTGACCAAGGCCATTCTCCCCCGATTGCTCAGTTTGGCTGGGCGGCCAGCTCTAGGAAGAATCTTGGTGGTTCCAATCTTCTTCCATTTAAGAAAAATGGAGGCTACTGTGTTCTTGGGGACCTTCAATGCTGCAGACAATTTTTTCTACCCTTCCGCAGATCTGTGCCTCAACACAATCCAGTCTCGGAGTTCAACGGACAATTCATTCGACCTCATGGCTTGGTTTTTGCTCTGACATGCACTGTCAACTGTGAGACCTTATATAGACAGGTGTGTGCCTTTCCAAATCATGTCCAATCGATTGAATTTAACACATATCTAAAAACCTGTTTTCACTTTGTCATATCGGGGTATTATGTGTGGATTGAAGAGGAGAAAAAAAGTATCTTAATCCATTTTAGAATAAGGCTGTAARGTAACAAAATGTGGAAAAGTCAAGGGGTCTGAATACATTCCCAATGCACTGTAAAACAGGTCTGTCTATAGCCTTGGAGCAAGCCGTTCAAAATGAACCTTGTTGAAGAGTTGGAGAGAGAGAGAGAATACAACCCATATTTATGTTTCTTATTTTCCCTTTTGTACTTTAACTATTTACACATCGTTACAAACACTGTACAAAGCCATAATATGACATTTGAAATGTCTCTATTCCTTTGAAACATTAGTGATTGTAATGTGTACTGTTCACTTTTATCTACTATCAATTTCACTTGCTTTGGCAATGTAAACATATAATGTAAACATATGTTTCCCATGCCAATAAATATCTTTGAATTGAATTGAGAGAGTGAGAGTGAGCGAGAGAAGGGGGAGAGGGAGAGAGAGAGACTTGCGAGCATCTCTATGCTCTACGTCCTGGGGTTACCGCCCCCTGCCCCCTGTCATCTCTCTTTTTCTGGGAGGGAGGGAAGTGTCAAGGCACAGCCTGCCCGTGTTTACTCTGTGCATTCCTCCGCCCAGTGTAGGGACCAGGAGATCACATACTGCTTACGTCCCAAATGGCACCCTATTCCCTATAGTGTGCAGTACTTTTAACCAGGGCCCCATAGGGCTCTGGTTTAAAAGTATTGCACAATGTAGGGAATAGGGTGCTATTTGAGATGCAGCTACTGAACATACATCAGCCTGCTGTAGAGAGCTGTTTCCACCTCCAGAATTTACAACCCAAGTGTGTAAAGATGAAATATGACATGGCTAGGACTAGGAGGAACGCTTCAAGCACAGGGCCATGTCACAGTGACAGGACAAAAAAAGTGTGAGTTGTTACAAATGAAGTCAATGGCTGCTCTACAAGTCATTTGAGATATAAGAACGATTTATGTTTTAAAGAATTATGGACAATAAAGTATCTATTCTATTCTGTTCTATTCTTGCTTGTGTTTAATTCTCGAATAAGTTATCTGACTAGTTACTTAACACTCAGACACAGGTATGCCCTACAACACTGTTTATGGCATATTAGGGTGATTTAAGGGGCAATGATGGGGTCACAAGTGTGTGTGTGTGTGTGTGTGTGTGTGTGTGTGTGTGTGTGTGTGTGTGTGTGTGTGTGTGTGGTGTGTGTGTGTGTGTGTGTGTGTGTTGGGCATATTTAATGTGTGGTCAGTAAACGCATCAGATGAGAGGAAATGAGAAGACAGGAAATACTGTGAGGTGTGCATGGACACAATATAAAGAGATGATCAAAGAGATTAAGTGGACAAGCCTCGCACATTATGGCTATTATAATTTCATTATGTCATTATTATGATAGGGTACTGTTATGAAGCTACTAGGCAGTAGACACGTGAAATGAAAGGGAGCAAAAGTTAACCTACACTGTGCGCTCCGGCGGTGTTGCCAGTCTCTCTGAGCGAGCCCGCCGAAGCACGCTTTCAGTGCCTTCTCTTGTAGCATGCACGAAGAGGGACTCGAKGTGTAGAAATCCAACATTTGTCCCGGGCTCACCGCTAGCAAATCCATACAATCAAACATGATTTCCCTTAGTCGCAAAAGTCTGCCTGTTATTGTATTCCTTTAAAATAGAATTTAGGTGTGGATAATAATCGCGAACATAAGTGCACACAACTCCATCAAAGTCTGCCACTTTCTTGGCACGTAAAATATTGGTCTTCTTCCCAGACTATGAGAGTCATGAATTATGACAGACAACACCGCTAAAAGCTTGTAATTGACCCAAATGATGATTTGCCATTTTCCTCTGGTGTCCGGTTGTTGAGACGAAAAGGTGTCAGCCAGTCAGTCACCTCCGTAACGTTCCAACGTGTGTCAGCCAGTCAGTCACCTCCGTAACGTTCCAACGTGTATATACTTTATTTTTTGCACAGCCCCGTGTAGTGCGCTTAACAACAAGCTCCTCGCTCGAGCCCGCCGTACTGAAAATATGTTCTTATAAATATTACAGATCGCGTTTTAAAACCACATCTCCCCGTTCGGATGACGAATGGGTTATCCTGCCTCCATGCAGCTCATTTCATACTAGTTTGGTCACAGAGAATGAAAGATTGAATTGCCTAATATATGCGAGTGAACTTTCTATGAACCCATCCGAGACTGCTAACCTTCAAATGACCCAACAAGTCTGACATCACCAAGTCCCAGGATTCTCACACACCGTGCAGCGCGAGCCTCACAACCAGCAGCAGCAGCGCGAGCCAGGCAGAAAGAAGAAACGCAGGCAGCTCGAGCTCACCGCGCATAATATTATTTTCKCACGAAAGAACACGATACACGATATTTTCGTGCGATAAAAACACATGTCTAAATTCATGAATCAAAGTAGCTCACTTAGATTTGTTCACGATCTAACCAACCATGGAAGGGTATTACTGTGTATCACAGCAAAAGTATAGGCTACAACTGTTTAAAAGATTATGCAACAAAACTAAGCAATCTGATAAAGAAAAATATATAAAGAAAACGCAAATGGAGTACATCTTAACATTTCAATACATTTTCAATTTCAGAGTTTTACAAACACATGTTACATTGTAACTCTGTCAAGTCTCATGCACTTGTTTTGTCAGTAGCCTAGGCTACTTCTGACAGCTGTTGAGCAGCAGTATATGATCAGAGAAATTCTATATAGTGCAAAGTTATTATGTAGCCTAGGCTATGATTTTTGACATGTTTACAGCTTCAATATGTTATCTTATTATTTTATGACCAATAGTTAGTTACTTGAAAAATGGTTATGTGGACATGAAATACACGTGGGTAACAAAACTGATAAAGTAAAATCTCAGTTGTTGTTTATTCTCACATGTGCATTACTGCWAGTTAAGTTAAATTGGGAAAGTTAAATCAGAATCTTTATGACTCGATTTGTTTCTAGGCTACTTAATCTATGCATTATACACACTGTTACAGGCAGGGACATTTTAATTTCTCAAAATCCTATAATTAGTTGAAACAAGTTTGTAAGAATAGGGTTTTAGTAAGGGCATGAATAATACGAATAATACTGTAGTTTGAGTGTTTGTCACTTTGTGTTGTGAAGAACCAAAMAAAGATCCAAATAAGAAGATACACTCAATTATGGAATTTGTGGAATTTATGGAAAATGTGTTTTTCAAATTGAAATAACTCTACCTACAGTTCAGAGAAAATATAAGGACATATTGGTCCTTTGTGGTTGGTTGGGGAACGTGGTGCACCATGAACCTCTCCAAGACTATCTAAACATCCCATTAACCATCTCTCTAACTCTGCATGTGCCACACACACACACAGTCTAACCCCTTTAGAAAGACCCAACATAACCCCCGCACATTGACTCGGTACCGGTACCCCCTCATAGCCTAGGCTACATAATAACTTTGCACTATATAGAATTTCTCTGATCACATACTGKTGCTCAAGAGCTGTCAGAAGTACATTGCCTCGTTATTGTTATATTATTGTGTTACTTTTGATAATTTTTTACGTTAGTTTATTTAGTAAATATTTTCTTAACTCTTCTTGAAGTGCACTGTTGGTTAAGGGCTTGTAAGTAAGCATTTCACGGTAAGGTCTACACCTGTTTTTAAAGCCACAATCTGTAATTCATATTTCAGTGATTCTAAATCATGAATAGAAATAGCCATTGAACAGCAGTAACCATTACAGATAACACCTTTAAGCTGATAACTTTATAAAATATTATGATTTCCTGGTTGTGCCAAAGTTGCTCAGGATATAATTCATTATCCTGCTATAGGCTACTGCTGAGCTGCACTTCCTTGAATGTTGAGGGAGGAAGTGTAGCATGTTATTGAGCCCGTTATACAGTGATAACCTAGTGGGTGGGTGATCCGCTGTGGTAAAATAGTAACGTTATACTATTGTATTATATTCAGTTCTGTTATGTAGAATACTATCATTATGTGATCTTGCAGACATTGATTCATCTTTGACCTAACTTTATTAAACAAGCACCATTCGCCAGGGTAGCCGGTTCTCTGAACAGCTGAACGAGTAGAGCAGGTACTGTGCATAAAGTAGAGAATCCCACACATGCACAGAGGCTTTGGACCTTCAGCTGTCAGGAAGAGGGGTCCAGAGAAGTCGGCCACTCCAAAATAATAATTAGCTCATTAGGCATTCCTTCAACTTGGTTAATTGGTTACACCCTGACTTAAAATCTCCAGACCGAAAATTTGCCTGATCATTATAATAAAGTCACACAAAAAGTTAGTATTTCTAACTGTAATGTAATTTCAACTACAATATCAGCTGAATTACAACCAGGTTTGGGGTCAATTCATTTTTACATTTAAACTGAAATTAATGTAATTAATAAATTGACTAATCCTCAGTGACAAATAGGTGAACTTTATTTCACCTGCTTGACTTGACTAAAATGAAAACTGAAGTGACCCCCAACCCTTCCACAAACCCCAAGGGGACTTCAGCACTGATTACATGTTATGTTGTATGTTTATAACCCAGATAAGAAAGTGAAAGTCAACAGCCTGGTTCTGATAATGTGTGCTTATTAACAACAACATCCTAGCTATCGACTGGGGCGGCAGGTAGCCTAGTGGTTAGAGCGTTGTCCAGTAACCGAAAGGTTGCTGTCAAATCCCTGAGCTGACAAGGTAAAAATATGTCGTTCTGCCCCTGACCAAGGCAGTTAACCCACTGTTCCCCGGTAGGCCATCATTGTAAATAAGAATTTGTTCTTAACTGACTTGCCAGGTCAAGGAAAATTATATTGTCTCACTGAAAGTACTTGATAAAGTAGCTAAACACTGAAGACACTGAGGAAGACTTGACAAGTTCTTGTCATAACTTGTGATTATGTTGCGTGGATGGGATGAACATGTTTTCGAGAGAGAGATAGTTTCAGGGAGGCTCAGCGGGTGCTCATCTCTTTTACAGAGGAGGAGAGACTGATCCCCTTGATGCTGATGAATAATGTAGCAGAGCCGAGAGAGTGGAGAGAGCAGAGAGCCGAAAAGGAACCCCTGTCCCCACCACATACAGCCTACACCACCTGCCTCCCGATGGCTCGCCCCACTGTAACTGTATCCCCTCTCCCCTCACACACAGACACACACCCCCCGCCTTCCCCCTTAGGCACCCCTCCGCCACCCTCTCCCTGTTACACAACCTCCCCCCCCCCCCCCCCACCCCGATCGCCACACTGTAACAGTAACCTACTTGCACCCCCCCACCCACCCTACTACCACCTGCCCCCCACGGCTGGCTCGCACCACTGTAACAATAACCCACATGCACTCCAACCCCCTCCCTCACCCCACCCCCATGTACCCCATAAGCCAGACCTATCCAGGTAATTTATCCACATGGTTTAGATTCACCTGTAATTAGAAGGTGACAATGAACCTGTCTTTCAAGATAAGATACTTTCTGACATCAAGTGCTCCTCCAGGTCCTGCAGCTCCCTGGGAGCCCGCTGCCAAAAACCGAGCAGGCTATGACCATGGTAAAGTCCTACAGCACATCATTTAACATGGCTGGACAAAGCGACAAAGCTTGAAGTTTAGGCTACACATATGGAACATGCAGGACAGGTAGCAGGTACTAGCCATAGGTGCTATTTAGTTTGAGCTCACTTAGGAAAGAGACTTTCAATCATTGCTTAAAGTGCGCGCAAGAGACAGAGAGAGAGCGAGAGCAAGAGAGAGAGAGAGAGAGCAAGAGAGAGAGAGAGAGCAAGAGAGAGGAGAAAGAGAGAGAGCAGAGAGACAGAGAGAGCGAGAAAGAGAGAGAGAGCAAAGAGACAGAGAGCAAGAGAGAGACAGAGAGCAAGAGAGAGAGAGAGAGAGAAGAGAAGAGCAAGAGACAGAGAGAGGAAGAGACAGAGAGAGAGAGAGCGGGAGAGAGAGCAAGAGAGAGACAGCAAGAAAAGAGAGCGAGAGCAAGAGAGAGAGAGAGAGCAAGAGAGAGAGAGAGACTCCCATATCTACTGGGAGAAATTCCACAGTGTGCCATCACAGCAGCAAGATTTGTGACCTGTTGCCACAAGAAAAGGGCAACCAGTGAAGAACAAACACCATTGTAAATACAACCCATATTTATGCTTATTTATTTTAACTTGTGTGCTTTAWCCATTTGTACATTGTTACAACACTGTATATATATAATATAACATTTGTAATGTCTTTATTGTTRTGAAACTTCTGTATGTGTAATGTTTACTGTTAATTTGTATTGTTTATTTCACTTTTGTATAATATCTACCTCATTTGCTTTGGCAATGTTAACACATGTTTCCCATGCCAATAAAGCCCCTTGAATTGAAATTGAATTGAATTGAGAGAGCAAGAGAGAGAGAGAGAAAGAGGGAGGATAGCATTACCACTGCATGTTCGTTCCGCAACTTCAGATATCTTTTACATTATTTCCCATTTATTTTTCATGAGCAAACTTTTGATAGCATATTAATGGAGAGGATGGAGGATTTTAGCACTGGCAGTAATTCCTGCTTGGGTCGCTCAGCGTTCAGATAGCTATATTTAGTTATACTTGCACTCTGCTTATTTAATTGAAGCCGCATGACTAAAGAGGAATATGATGAAGGGTAGATCTATTTTCCACTGGAATTACAGATCATGCCAACGCACACATTCGGGATTCTCTGGTTAGAAAGTAATGTGATATGCAGAAAATGAAGAGATTAATTTGTTCTATGCTAAAAATCTTTCGTTTTTTCTGTTCTTGTGCCTGAGCTTTAAAGGATTCCGTTATCACTTTGTCTGATAGAGATACCTTTTTGTCACTTTTATTTTATTGAGAAAATAATGACTGTGTATATACTATATTTGACAAGGTGGTAACAGTATTAAGATGAACATGACTGTCAGTCCATGTCACGTCTACTCCTGCTCCTCCCCTCCAGCGTGCCACMTCGCCGGAATACTAACCACCGGTCCTGGGAATCAACCATGTGCACACCTGGCACTCATCATTACGCCCACCTGGCACTCATCATTACGCTCACCTGGCACTCATCATTACGCTCACCTGGCACTCATCATTATGATTCACACCTGGACCTCATTACCTCCCCTTTATAGGTCCCTTCCTTTTGTTCATTCCTCAGTTGGTATTGCACCTGTGTTCATGTTACCTTGCTTCTGTTACACTATCATGTTTGTTGTTTTCATTAAACATTTTACCTGCACCTGCTTCTTGACTTACGGTGTCATCGTTACAGAATAACACCTTATCTAAGGGAAGCATCAGGGAGTGTTTCTTTGTTAATTTTTTTGTGTTGGAAGGTATGTCGGTTCCGGGTGTCAGTACTTGAGCTATCAGGGAGGCCTCAGCCGGCTTGTCGGGCTCTCATGTCAGGTTTCTGTGCCTCAGCGGAGGCGACTGGTCCACTCCTGATCCCCGGGATCGTCCCTTTGGTCGGTGTCCTGCGGCTGGAGCCATGCGCCGGGGAGGGGGCACTGTCACGTATGCTCTCTCTCCGGCGCTCTAGGTCGCCATGCTCAGCCGYATCGACAGGTTCCCACGCCTCAGCAGAGGTGACCGGTCCGCTCCTGATCCCCGGGATCGTCATCTTGGTCGGCGACCGGCGGCTGGGGCCGCGCACTGTGTGCTCCCTCTCTGGCCTCTAGATCACCAGGCTGCTGATTACTGTGCACACCTGTCACCATCGTCACGTGCCTCCTTACACTCACCTGGACTCCATCACCTCCTTGATTCCCTTCCCTATATTTGTCACTCTCCTTGGTTCTTTCCTCAGGTGTTATTGACTCATGTCAGTGCGTTGTTTGTGTTTCTTGTTTTATGTACCTTTTATTTATTAAACACTTACTCCCTGTACTTGCTTCCCTACTCTCAGCGTACATCGTTACAGTCCATGTTTGTTCAAAGGCTCATTGGAGAGGAAGTACATTTTCCAACTTGTCTCTCAAGTCTTGCCCGACAGCATTTGCCAATACTCAATATTAAATGTGTTAAATATTGACACCTTTTATGGCTTCAAATTATCAAAGATAAAATTATTTATTGGAGGTGTTTGTTTCATGTCAATGATAATTATATTTTCACTTCCAATAAACAAATAAAGGAGCATGTTTCATACAATATCCTTATTCTGAGCTCCCTGACAAAGACCAGAGAAAGCCCTTTCCTACTGCAGCCAGCACTAAATGTCTCCAGGTGGATAAAGTTGTGAAGAGGGAGAAGAGTGGAAGAAATGGAGGGGTGTAGAAGTGAAAAGATAGAGATGGAGGGGTGGAAGGAGAGAACTGTGGAAAGAGCGAAACAGGGTAGGTTATGAAAAAAKCACTCAAACCTAACAAAACCCAAAAGTGCTGAAAGATCCATTTATTTAACCCTCTTCTCTTTTCTCTACTTCTTTTCACACCTCTTGTTCTCTTTTTTTCACAGTTAAGGCAACATATTTTCATTTTTTCTGTTAGTACATGTCTTTCCACAGCTTGTGTCTTAGTTCGCACTGTGTGGCCTTGATAGGGGCTCTAAATAGTATCTGTCACCAATAACAAAAAAAGGAAACGTTTTGGAGGCTGATATTCTCCAGTTCTCTGTGACTCTTTGACCCTGTTTGGGGCATTCTGTTTTCTCTTCCTCCTCACTCAACCCCACACAGATTAAATAAACTAAACACACCCAGAGTCTACCCCCTACTTTATGATCTATTCAATTAGAACAAACCATTCCCACACAAATATTGTTATTTCCAACCGTATTCAAAATAATATTGCTTATCRGATCAGTGTTCAAGGGTTCTGTATGGTGTAACTGTTAAAAATATAGCTGCATCTCAAATAGTACCCTATTCGCTATTTAGTGCACTTTTTTAACAGGGCTCAGAGCCCTGCTCAAAAGTAGTGCACTAAATAGGGAAGAGGGTGCCATTTGAGATGCAACAATAGTGTGATGTTTGTATGTTGTTTCATAACTGTTTGCTGGAGCATAATACTGTAAAAGCAATGGTACTGTGTGTAGTGTTATTAACTCCATATGAGAGGACTATCGTCTCAACACTTACACTATGTCTAAGGATATAATGGAGAATGCATTGCCTGACATTGATTCATTGATTGTGTAGTTGCATGGATCAATGTCTATAGAAATCCATTTCACAGTATCAATATTCTTTACTATCGCTCGATGAATTGAGGCTGTGTACAGCAGATTCACAATGGATGCCTTCACACAATAGAGAGAAGGTAAGAGAGATAGAGTGAGATATGATGGAACAGAACAGTGGAGACAGACATGGAATCATTGTGATTGTAAAATGTATGACTGAGCTCTTAGACTCTCCCACCTCAGGAAGTCATTGTGGAACCTCAAGTACAACATTACAACCTTGTTCCTCTCAGGACAATAGCTAATAAACATCAACATCTGTGTGGGTGAGCTTGATTGGTTTATTAAGACATTTATCAGTGTAGCAGAGGCCAGGGGTGCAGAGGGAGGAGAGAGAGCATTACATTACAAATTAGCAGGCAATAAAGTCAGCTCATTTAGAGCCACACACGGAAATGCACACACACACTCATTTAGAGAAGGCATTTTAAGTACCACAGTAATGCAATGGGTCCCCTGTTGGATATGTGGATCAATGTAGACGGTATAATTACACTTCAGTCTAAGTGTCTTGATGTGAGCTCACACACTTCTCTCTCTCCCATACAAAGAACTGTCAGTGCCGCTGGACTCATTTTTATCAGCAGTAAGTAGTGTGTGTGTGTGTGTGTGTGTGTGTGTGTG
>NC_036869.1:9417104-9448835 GCF_002910315.2 Salvelinus sp. IW2-2015
GTGTGTGTGTGTGTGTGTGTGTGTGTGTGTGTGTGTGTGTGTGTGTGTGTGTAAACCCTTAGAGATCATTACAGTTAATAAGAGCATTTGTATAACAAATGAGTGATGTGAAGTAATTGAGGATTGTTTTGCTAATAGTCCTCCTAACGTGTTAAATGCAGTAAATAAAAGGAATGATACAAACGCCCACCTTAATTACAAACATTTGTTTATCCCGACTAGCTATGTTGTTAATAACCGCTAATGTTATATGCACATCCCAGCCCACCTGGGTTGGGGTCAATTCAGTTTAAATTAAGTCAATTCAGTTTAAGCGGAACCTTTAAACCTACACAAATGGCTTCTAGTGGCAGAAACTCACACTTTTATTCTAGTGGCAGTCGAAAGACAGTGAGTTCCTGTTCTATGTGGTCAATGGGCTTCCTAACATCACGTTAAGAGAGTACAGTAACAGTACAACAATACACCTGTATCTCTCACCCTCTCCAGAGAGAAAACATTTCATTTCAGAGGGAGTGATGGAGCACAATCAAATTCTCCTTCTTTCCTCAAAGGTAAAAACAAAAAGAAGTTATAAATMATAGGTGATGGGGCTGTAGGGAGAGGGGATAGGAGAAGAAGATACGTTCAAAGAAAGAAATAGAAAAGAGAGAGCACAATTAGAAGATAGGAATAGGTGAATGAGCGAATAATCTTGTCTTTCCTGCTATTTGTGCTGATATTAACGATATATCTGTTAATTATTGTAACTAAGAGAAAATCTCTAAATGTTTACCTTCCATGGTTAAAAAGGCTGTCAATTCATCACACTAACAAAGCTCTCTGAACTGGGTAAATAAAACTACCTCAATAGAAATGATGGTAAAAAAGGGAGAGAGAGAAGATGCAGGAAGCAAAGCTATCATCGGAACCTAATCAGTCTCCCTCTCTGCAATCTGTCAAATAAAACTTTTTCTTTCCCTGAGCCTACCCTAAAAAAAGGCTGTATTATAATATTTGAAAAATACTTTTGGGAAAATATTTAAGACACACCTAAGCCTTTCTTCCACACAGAAGCCCTCCAGTCTCCATAACCTTCCTCCCTTCCRCTTGCCTTTGCATCCCCTCCCTTCCCTCCATCCTTCCATCCTCCCCCTGTTTCCTGTGGAGGTGTGAAGGAGCCTCATCCTCCCCATCCTCCAGCCAAACAGCCTCCTGATCAGCCCTGCAGGCTTCTGAGTGTCTCTGCAAGGGATTACTGGTGTTCAGACAGCTTCACAAAGTGAGCCCCGGACCGTCTGATCAGAGAATAGCACTACTATCACACCATCTCTCACCACACCTCCCTACACCTTGCRTAGCCACGCATCGCCCCTAAGGGCCTGTGATTTCACACAGATTAGCACTCAAAGTCCCCTAAGCTCTCCCTCAGTACTCCCTGTATCGATGGCCATCATAAACGCAGACGCACACTTAAGGGTCTATCAGAGTCCAAAGCGTGTACGCACAGCAGTGTTCTAGAATATTGGATCATTGGATTTCATTATTTTTTGAATTCTCAGCGCAGCTCAAGATATTTCTCCAACTGTCAACACATTCAAATGAATAGAYGACACGTACGAGCCGCGTTTGTTGGGAAATTTGGGGAGGTGCGCGTTCGGGCTGTGCGTTCACTGCGGATGGTTGTCTCAGAGACGCATAGCTATGCCACAATGGGACGTCGGTCTATAGCGTCTCTGCATCTATCTCACACACACACACACTCACTACACTTTAGACACACACTGACAAGATACGTTTTATACATTTAAAGACACACACACACAGCACACACAACACACACACACACACACACACACACACACACACACCACACACACACACACACACACACAACACAACACACACACAACACAAATAGTTACTCTACCTCACAAAGACACAAACACCTACACACAGAAAGATAAATAATATAATATCTATTGTTTACAGGAAATTCACTTTACAAATATAGACGAGGTTGGGTGGAAAAAGGACTGGAAGGGAGAAATATATTGGGCAAAGAAACTTAAAAGGGGTGATTATATTAATTAACAACAATTTTGATCCGAAACTGTGCAAACAGATCCTCAAGGAAGATGGATCCTTTTAAATATGCTATTGAACCAAAAACATATCTGGCTAATTCATCTATATGGGCCAAATAATGACGATCCACACTTCTTCGAAAATATATATAATAATCTATTGAGCTCACAAGCAACGAATGAATCTATTATTATGGTGGGAGATTATAATACGGTTTTAAGTACCTCTATGGATCGTAAAAGAAATCACACTACAAACTATCCCCCTCATGCACTGGAGATCACAAATATCATGTATACATTAGAACTAGTGGCTATATGGAGAATGAAAACCCTGACCTAGTGAGATATATATGGAGGAGGTTTAATCAAGCTTGCCGTCTTGACTACTTCCTGGTCTTATTCTTGCTGGAATGCGATCGGACCACCATCTAATTGACCTCAATATAACTCTTACAGAATTTCCACATGGATGGGGATATTGTTAATTTAATCAAAGCCAACTGGATGGCTCTTAACTAAGGGAAAATTATTTCTATTTATTTCTGGACAACATACACTACAGGTCAAAAGTTTTAGAACAGCAACTCATTCAAGGGTTTTTCTTTATTTTTACAATTTTCTACATTGTAAAATAATAATGAAGACATAAAAACTATTAAATAACACATTTGGAATCATGTAGTAACCAAAAAAGTGTTAAACAATTATTTTTTTWAAACTTGAATGAGTAGGTGCTCTAAAACTTTTGACCAGTAGTGTAACGGCTGTTGGAAGGAGAGGACCAAGGTGCAGCGTGGTACGTGTCCATATTTATTAAATGAATACTGAAATAACAAAAATAACAAAGAATAATGACCGAAACAGTTCTGGCTGGTGCAGACACACAACAGGAAACAACAACCCACAAAACACAGGTGGGATGAGGCTACCTAAGTATGGTTCTCAATCAGAGACAACGATAGACAGCTGCCTCTGATTGAGAACCACACTCGGCCAAACACATAGAAATATAAAACATAGAACAAAAACATAGAATGCCCACCCCAACTCACGCCCTGACCAAACCAAAAATAGAGACATAACAAAGGAACTAAGGTCAGGGCGTGACAGGTAGTGTAGGTAAAGCAGATCCCTTTATTAAAAGAGACAATTTTAAATGTACTTTTAGAGACAATTCAATACAATACTCATCATTAAAACAAAAGCAGTATAGGTCAAAAGAGAATAGACTAATAAAGAAAATAGAGGAAATAACAGCGCAGGTAGATGGTCATGGAAACTGTACTATAGAGGAAATAACAGCGCAGGTAGATGGTCATGGAAACGGTACTATAGAGGAACAAAATAGGTAAGAGGAAAAACAAATAATTCAAGGAACATGTTCAACAACGATCAAGTGTAATTTATTACAAAATATTTTAAGCATATGTTTTCTTTTCAGTCTCCTCCATTTTCKTAGAATGATGTTAACTGTAAGGATTTCTTTCCTAATAATAATAATGTAAAAGAAAGACCTGCGTGAAGGCCAACTTACAGAGGAGGAACTTATTGAAGCAATAAAATCTTACAAGTCTGGAAAAACATTAGGGCTTGATGGTATACCAGCAGATGTATATCAGACCTTTTTGATGTACTCAAATATCCATTATTAGCATGTTCTAATTACTCCCATAAAAATGGTAGACTTTAAGGTACTCAACAAGAAGGTCTGATTTCATTACTACTGAAACAAGACCCAGGTGGTAAGTATAAAGATCCAGTCCATTTAAAAATAACTGTAGGCCACTTACACAAAATCCTGGCGAAATGCATAGCACATAGGAAAAAAACGGTTTTACCAGATATTGTTCATCCTGATCAGACAGATTTTTTGAATGGACGATATATTGGAGATAATATATGACAATTACTTGAAACAATTGAACATTATGAAACATCAAAGATACCAGGCCTGGTCTTCATAGGAGATTTCAAAAAGGAATTTGATAAAGTACGACTAGAATTTATATATAAATGCCTGAATAACTTACATTTTTGGTGAACCTCTAATACAATGGGTTAAAGTTATGTACAGCAACCCCAGGTGTAAAATAATGGATACTTCTCAGAAAGTATTGAGCTTTAAAGAGGAGCAAAACAAGGTTGTCCATTGTCCCCATATCTATTTATTATGGTCATCGAAACGCTAGCTATTAAAATTAGATCCAACAAGAACATCAAGGGGTTAGAAACCCAGGGTTTAAAAACAAAAGTGTCAATGTATGCTAATGACTCAAGTTTTTTCTTAAGTCCGCAATCTGGATCTCTGCACAGTCTCAAAGAAGATCATGATCACTTGTCCAGCCACTCTGGACTAAAATCTAATRATGACAACTGTACCATATTACTTATTGGATCACGTTAAAATACACAATGTTTACACTACCTTGTAGTTTACCAATAAAATGGGCGGATGGTGAAGTAGACATACTTGGTAGTCATATCTCAAAAAATATAAACAAACTTATCACAACCAATTTCAATACAAAGTTTGCAAAAATAGATAAGATTCTGCAACAATGGAGAGGTAAAAACGTATCTATTTTTGGWCCTATCACCGTTCACTTGCTTACTAATGCGCTGTCTACTCCAGACGACTCATTTTTTAAATCATTTTCAATGTACCGATTCAATATGAACTGAAACAACTTAAATTATTATACAGAACTCTTGCCACCAACATAATGACATATATACTTCCCCAGTTATGTCACCCCCACTTCTAAAACCAAAGTTGCACCCCTGACTATATAAACTCAGCAAAAAAAGAAACAGACCTTTTTCAGGACCCTGTCMTTCAACAATAATTCGTAAAAATCCAAATAACTTCACAGATCTTCATTGTAAAGGGTTTAAACACTGTTTCCCATGCTTGTTCAATTAACCATAAACAATTAATGAACATGCACCTGTGGAACATTAAGACACTAACAGCTTACAGACAGTAGGCAATTAAGGTCACAGTTATGAAAACTTAGGACACAAAAGAGGCCTTTCTACTGACTCTGAAAAACACKAAAAAAAAGATGCCCAGGGTCCCTGCTCATCTGCGTGAACGTGCCTTAGGCATGCTGCAAGAAGACATGAGGACTGCAGATGTGGCCAGGGCAATGAATTGCAATGTACTTACTGTGAGATGCCTAAGACAGCTCTACAGGGAGACAGGACGGACAGCTGATCGTCCTCGCAGTGGCAGACCACGTGTAACAACACCTGCACAGGATCGGTACATCCGAACATCACACCTGCGTGACAGGTACAGGATGGCAATAACAACTGTCCGAGTTACACCAGGAACGCACAATCCCTCCATCAGTGCTCAGACTGTCCTCAACAGGCTGAGAGAGGCTGGACTGAGGGCTTGTAGGCCTGTTGTAAGGCAGGTCCTCAACAGACATCASCGGCAAACAATGTTGCCTATGGGCACAAACCCACCGTCGCTGGACCAGACAGGACTGGCAAAAAGTGCTCTTCACTAATGAGTTGCAGTTTTGTCTCACCAGGGGTGCTGGTCGGATTCGCGTTTATCGTCGAAGGAATGAGCGTTACACCGAGGCCTGTACTCTGGAGCGGGAACGATTTGGAGGTGGAGGGTCCGTCATGGTCTGGGGCGGTGTGTGTCACAGCATCATCGGACTGAGCTTGTTGTCATTGCAYGCAATCTCAACGCTGTGCGTTACAGGGAAGACATCCTCCTCCCTCATGTGGTACCCTTCCTGCAGGCTCATCCTGACATGACCCTCCAGCATGACAATGCCACCAGTCATACTGCTCGTTCTGTGCGTGATTTCCTGCAAGACAGGAATGTCAGTGTTCTGCCATGGCCAGCGAAGAGCCCGGATCTCAATCCCATTGAACACGTCTTGGACCTGTTGGATCGGAGAGTGAGAGCTAGGGCCAATCCCCCCAGAAATGTCCGGGAACATGCAGGTGCCTTGGTGGAAGAGTGGGGTAACATCTCACAGCAAGAACAGGCAAATATGGTGCAGTCCATGAGGAGGAGATGCACTGCAGTACTTAATGCAGCTGGTGGCCACACCAGATATTGACTGTTACTTCTGATTTTGACCCCCCCTTTGTTCAGGGACACATTATTCCATTTCTGTTAGTAGCATGTCTGTGGAACTTGTTCAGTTTATGTCTCAGTTGTTGAATCTTATGTTCATACAAACATTTACACATTGTCACGCCCTGACCTTAGAGATCCTTTTTATGTCTCTATTAAGGTTGTTTGTCTTTGTGTCTGTACCAGACAGGACTGTTTCGTTTCGTTTCATTCTCTTTGTTATTTTGTTTAGTGTTCTGTTTAAATAAATTAACATGAACACTTACCACGCTGCGCTTTGGTCCGATGATTCCTCATCTTCAGATGACGAACGTTACACACATGTTAAGTTTGCTGAAAATAAGCGCAGTTGACAGTGAGAGGACGTTTCTTTTTTTGCTGAGTTTATATATACACTACCATTAAAAAGTTTGGGGTCAATTAGAAATGTCCTTGTTTTTTTTTTAAAAAGCACATTTTTGGTCCATTAAAATAACATCAAATTGATCAGAAATACAGTGTAGACATTGTTAATGATTTTTTATGGAATATCTACATAGGCGTACAGAGGCCCATTATCAGCAACCTTCACTCCTGTGTTCCAATGGCACATTGTGTTAGCTAATTCAAGTTTATCATTTTAAAAGGCTAAATGATAATTAGAAAACATTTCTGCAATTATGTTAGCACAGCTAAAAACTGTTGTTCTTATTAAAGAAGCAATAAAACTGGCCTTCTTTAGACTTGTTGAGTATCTGGAGCATCAGCGTTTGTGGGTTTGATTACAGGCTCAAAATGACCAGAAACAAAGACCTTTCTTCTGAAACTCGTCAGTCTATTCTTGTTCTGAGAAATTAAGGCTATTCCATGCGAGAAATTGCCAAGAAGCTGAAGATCTCGTACAACGCTGTGTACTGCTCCCTTCACAGACCAGCGCAAACTGACTCTAACCAGAATAGAAAGAGGAGTGGGAGGCCCCGGTGCACAACTGAGCATGAGGACAAGTACATTACAGTGTCTAGTTTGACAAACAGACACCTCACAAGTCCTCAACTGGCAGCTTCATTAAATAATACCCGCAAAACATCAGTRTCAACGTCAGCAGTAAAGAGGCGACTCCGGGATGCTGGCCTACTAGGCAGAGTTCCTCTGTCCAGTGTCTGTGTTCTTTTGCCAATCTTTTATTTTTATTGGCCAGTCTGAGATATGGCTTTTTCTTTGCAACTCTGCAGCGATGGGACGAGACTGTAACTACCAATTGGGGAGAAAATAGGGTAAAAGTAAAATAAATATAAATAAATATAATAAACAAAAAAAATCACAACATTCACTTAAAATTAACCTTACAAATAGCAGTGTTGGGCAATTTGAAAAGCTATAGTCAATCAATCAATAATATAATAATACTCATTGGAAAGGTTTTCATCTTTAGCTCATAATCTGTGGATACTATGAGATTAGAAAAAAATTCATGTAAAACATCACAGCACAGTTGAAAAGTATATCGCACATGGACACCAAACGAGGGGGGCCTATGGAGATAGGTGGGATGGGCTGAGGGGTGAGATTAAAGAGCTTATGTTCTGTAATTTATTATTGTTATGTTATTGCTGTATATAAAAGTACTATGTATGTGAAATGTATTTGTAAAATGTATGTATATGTAGCAGAAAAGCTGTAAAAACAAAAAAGATATGTGTCCTCCCGAAGAGGGGGGGTGGGGGTGGTGGAAGGGTTTATAAAAAATAAAAGATGATAATAATTTTTTAAAACTCCTACACACTTAATTTCCAGACAATAACAACACCAGTTCTAGAACACTTATTAAAATATGATATTACAGAAAGGGAAAATAGATCCAGCTTGCTGTTACTTTATGGYTGTSTCCCAAATGGCACCCTATTCTGTTTAGTGCACTACTTTTTACCAGAGCCTATAGGGCTCTTTTCAAAAGTAGTGCACTATATAGGGAATAGGGTGCCATTTAGGCAACTATTCGTACAGCTTAATGTCCAAAAGGAAAACAACAATTACATCAGCTTTAGGCAGCTTACGGACTCTCCTCTCTAATCAGCTAATTTATGACCCATACTGTGTGTGTGTGTGTGTGTGTGGTGGTGTGTGTGGTGTTGTGTGTGTGTGTGTGTGTGTGGTGCGTGCGTGCGTGCGTGCGTGCGTGCGTGCGTGCGTGCGTGCGTGCGTGGCGTGCGTGCGTGCGTGCCGTGCGTGCGTGCGTGCGTGTGTGTGTGTGTGTGTGTGTGTGTGTGTGTGTGTGTGTACATGTGTGGCATTATTCCTCTTAAACATTCACTCCACTATTTTAAAACAGTAATAACTGTTCAGCCGTTGGTCTATTAAGTGTTGGGAATCCTTCAGGCTGGTAGCATAATGGCATAACACAGACTTGTAATTCAATTACACACAGAGAGAGACAGGGCGGGGCAGCCTGCCTGCCTGGCAGGGAGGATAACTACATCATTGTTAACCATCTTGATTTTATCCGAATTATTGAAAATGACAAGTGAACTTAACATGAACCAGAGAATCGGTGTGGAATACTAGTATTGGCATTTCTAAATCTAGGCAGGCTGGTGCCAGAAAATCAATACATTTCAGGCAGTCGTGCGCTTGCATGCACACATGCTGTACACACACATACACACAAATGCATGCATGGAATTGAAGGTAACGGCATCGACAATCGACAGAACGCAAACAGAATACTAACCACATCAGGAAGGAGGGAGGGGACGAAAAAAAGGAGGGTGGGAAAAAAAGTGAGAGAAAGAAAAACTCAGGCTCCCTCTTCTCCTCCTTTCAGTACAAACTTAGAKTACTTTTCATCAGTTACTATTACCAGTCCCATTCACATTACTGGCCTGCGTCCATGCAGGATAACCATGGTGCTGACTGTGGCTGATTTACCAATAACTCCTGCTAACTAGTATAACCTCTCAGGAGGTCACCCATCAGACAGGGACGCAAGAGGCAAGTGGAGGCAGGAGGCCCTTCCTTCCTGTGGGCAAAGCAGCCTGCCCAGTGCCCAGGTCGAGAGGAGGGCTATCCCCTCTCTACTGTTCCTCCCTCTCTCTCCTTTTACATTATGTGGGTCAACCACGATTCTGTCCAGAGAGAAGAAGACAGGAGGAAAGCCCAAAATGAAGAAAGGAGCCTCTACATGTTTCGTATACTGAGTATTAAGGACGCCTGATCTTTCCATGACATAGACTGACCAGGTGAATCCAGGTGAAAGTTATGATCCCTTACTGATGTCACTTGTTAAATCCACTTCAATCAGTGTAGATGAAGGGGAGGAGACAGGATAAAGTAGACAATTGAGGCATGGATTGTGTATGTCTGCCATTCAGAGGGTGAATGGGAAAGACAAATGATTTAAGTGCCTTTGGACAGGGTATGGTAGTAGGTGCCAGGCACACCGGTTTGTGTCAAGAACTGCAACGCTGCTGGGATTTTCACGCTCAACAGTTTCCCGTGTGTATCAAGAATGGTCCACCAGCCAAAGGACATCCAGCCAACTTGACACAACTGTGGGAAACATCGGAGCCAAAATGGGCCAGCATTCCTGTGGAACACATTCGACACCGTGTAGAGTCCATGCCACGACAAATTGAGGCTGTTCTGAGGGCAAAAGGGAGGGCAGTGCAACTGAATATTAGGAAGGTTGTAAAAAATTTGGGGTGGATCACCTTTAATATTGCGGATAGATTGTACAGTCATGGCCAAAAGTTTTGAGAATGACACAAATATTATTTTTCACAAAGCTTGCTGCTTCAGTGTCTTTAGATATTTTTGTCAGATGTTACTATGGAATAATTACAAGCATTTCATAAGTGTCAAAGGCTTTTATTGACAATTACATGAAGTTGATGCAAAGAGTCAATATTTGCAGTGTGGACCCTTCTTTTTTAAGACCTCTGCAATCTGCCCTGGCATGCTGTCAATTAACTTCTAGGCCACATCCTGACTGATGGTAACCCATTCTTGCATAATCAATGCTTGGAGTTTGTCAGAATGTGTGGGTTTTTGTTTGTCCACCCACCTCTTGAGGATTGACCACAAGTTCTCAATGGGATTAAGGTCTGGGGAGTTTCCTGGCCATGGACCCAAAATATCGATGTTTTGTTCCCCGGGCCACTTAGTTATCACTTTTGCCTGATGGCAAGGTGCTCCATCATGCTGGAAAAGGCATTGTTCGTCACCAAACTGTTCCTCTGGATGGTTGGGAGAAGTTGCTCTCTTAGAATGTGTTGGTACCAATTCTTTATTCATGGCTATGTTCTTAGGCAAAATTGTGAGTGAGCCCACTCCTTGGCTAAGAAGCAACCCCACACATGAATGGTCTCAGGATGCTTTACTGTTGGCATGACACAGGACTGATGGTAGCGCTCACCTTGTCTTCTCCGGACAAGCTTTTATCTGGATGCCCCAAACAATCGGAAAGGGGATTCATCAGAGAAAATGACTTTACACCAGTCCTCAGCAGTCCAATCCCTGTACCTTTTGCAGAATATCAGTCTGTCCCTGATGTTTTTCCTGGAGAGAAGTGGCTTCTTCGCTGCCCTTCTTGACACCAGGCCATCCTCCAAAGTCTTTGCCTCACTGTGCGTGCAGATCCACACACCTGCCTGCTGCCATTCCTGAGCAAGCTCTGTACTGTGGTGCCCCGATCCCGCAGCTGAATCAACTTTAGGAGACGGTCCTGGCACTTGTTGGACTTTCTTGGGCGCCCTGAACCCTACTTCACAACAATTGAACCGCTCTCCTTGAAGTTCTGGATTATCCGATAAATGGATGATTTAGGTGCAATCTTACTTGCAGCAATATCCTTGCCTGTGAAGCCCTTTTTGTGCAAAGCAATGATGATGGCACATGTTTCCTTGCAGGCAGCCATGGTTGACAGAGGAAGAACAATGATTCCAAGCACCACCCTCCTTTTGAAGCTTCCAGTCTGTTATTCGAACTCAATCAGCATGACAGAATGATCTCCAGCCTTGTCCTCGTCAACACTCACACCTGTGTTAACGAGAGAATCACTGACATGACGTCAGCTGGTCCTTTTGTGGCAGGGCTGAAATGCAGTGGAAATGTTTTTGGGGGATTCAGTTCATTTGCATGGCAAAGAGGGACTTTGCAATTAATTGCAATTCATGTGATCACTCTTCATAACATTCTGGAGTATATGCAAATTGCCATCATACAAACTGAGGCAGCAGACTCTGTGAAAATTAATATTTGTGTCATTCTCAAAACGTTTGGCCACGACTGTAGCTTCCATCAATGTAATTGTCCACATCATTTCCAATCCCCCACATATTTTTGGGGTAAATATATATATTTATATAAATATATACACATACACATACCCACATATATATAAACATGCATACATATACACATATATGCATACAAAAACACACACTTATACACATACATGTACACAGTGGAAGTCGGAAGTTTACATACACCTTAGCCAAATACATTTAAAATCAGTTCTTCACAATTCCTGACATTTAATCCTAGTAAAAATTCCCTGTTTTAGTTCAGTTAGGATCACCACTTTATTTTAAGAATGTGAACTGTCAGAAAAATAGCAGAGAGAATGATTTATTTCAGCTTGTATTTCTTTCATCACATTCCAAGTGGATCAGAAGTTTACATGTGATGAAAGAAATACAAGCTGAAATAATTCACTCTCTGCTATTTTTATGACATTTCACATTCTTAAAATAAAGTGGTGTTCCTAACTGACTTAAAACAGGGAATTTTTACTAGGATTAAATGTCAGGAATTGTGAAAAACGGAGTTTAAATGTATTTGGCTAAGGTGTATGTAAACTATGGACTTCAACTGTGTGTATATATATAATATACACAGTATAATATATATATATACATACAAATATATATCTTTTAAAATATATTGTCCTTTATTATTCTTGGCAAACCCTTCCCCCCCTCCCCTAATTGGAGTGAACTAATAAACAATAACACTTAGGCTTCTACTTCTAGCTTATACATACTATATACATTTTACAGACACAATCTATTTTACAATAGTTATATTTTGTTTGTTTTAAGTCCTGGCCTTCCTCTATTTCTGATGTCCATCCAGTTTGATTTCTYTTTGCCATATATTTATAACTGTGCTATTTCACAAAAGTTCTGAATCTATATACATTTTACAGACCCAGGAAATTTTACATTTGTTATCTTGTTGTTATTAGTCCCACCTTTCAGCTCCATTCAACCGCTCCCATCTATCTCTTAACACCATCCATATTGGATTTCTATTTGCCATATATTTTTCAGCTGTGCTGTGATGCTTCACAAAAGTTCTGAACCTTTCTATTCTCATAGCTTCTGCAGATTGTAAATTAAAGATACAATTTATTGCTAAAATAATTATTATATTATTGATCGATTGACTATGACTTTTCAAATCACCCAGTATTGCTATCTGCAGCGTTAGCTCCAGGTCCATTATTGGACCATTATTGGACCAAAAACGAGCTACATATGGACAGTACCAAAATAAATGATCTAATGACTCTGCCTTCTCACAGCAAAATCTGTAGAGCTGGGAAGGTTGTATCCCCCATATATATAACATTCTATTGGTTGCAAGAATTTTGTATAATAATTCAAATTGAAAAAATCAAAGTTTTGATTCCGGTGTCGTTTTGCATGTCAATTCATAAACCATGTACCATGGAATGGGTACATCAAAAATCTCTTCCCAACTATTTTGCAATCTATATGGCACAGATGTCKATTTTTTGTGTCCTTAAATGAAACTGGTATATATTTTTATTTATCACAATTTTCTTTAACCAATTTTGGTCTTTTAATGTAGGGCTGACAGACAAGTTATTTACTTTTCCCCCTTCCACTTGCTTCCTCCATTTGTGCGGTAATGCTGCAATTAGTTGGTTGTAATTTTGGGTAGAGCAGACCACCATTTCCATACATTTGTGTTAGCTGCATGTGTGACATAACTCCACCAGTCTGATTTATGATATCATTTACAAAGATGATACCTTTTTTTTTGCGAAAAATACAACTTTCTATGGCTTACAACAAAAATCGTTATCCAAAATATCGTTATCCAAAATAACTATACTTTGGAGATTATTTTGTTTTCAAATAACCAAAAGTGAGCTGTTGTAATCTGAATAAAGCGAAAAAGGCCATTCTTGAACATGGGGTGAGACATTCTTACTAATTTTCTAGAGAACCAYTTCGGATTTAAATATAACTTTTGTATGACTGATGCCTTTAGTGAGAGGTCTAATGCTTTAATATTGAATAATTCCTGCCCTCCAAATTCATGTTCAGTAGATAAATAGGCCCTTTCAATTTTGTCTGGCTTGCCATTCCAATTCAAATTGAATACTTTTTGCTCATATAATTTTAAAAACAGGTCGCTAGGTGTAGGCAAAACCATAATCAAATCGGTATTCAGGGGGATTTTTCCACAAATAGACAGGTATTTTCCTTTCCATGGTAGCAAGATCATATATATTTTTGCTAACTTTCTATAAAAATATATTAGAGTGAGATCATTTCTTTCTTTCTGGATATGTATACTGAGTATGTCTACATCGCCGTCAGACCATTTTATTGGTACACTACACAGTAATGTAAAAGTTGTATTTTTTAGTGATCCAATACGTAATATAGTATATTTATCATCATTTGATTTTAATCCAGAGAGGTTAGAAAAAGTATCTAGATTCTCTATGAGGCTGTAGAMGGATTATAATTGTGGATTTAAAAGAAAACATGAATCATCATCTTACAATGACACCTTTGTTTTTAAGCCCTGGATTTCTAACCCCTTGATATTATTGTTGGATTTGATTTTAACAGCTAAAACTTCGATGGCAAAAATAAAAAGATATGCCGATGCCGATAGCGAACAACCTTGTTTTACTCCTCTTGACAGTTTAAGACTTTCTGAGATTTGGGGCGGCAGCATAGCCTAGTGGTTAGAGCATTGGACTAGTAACCGAAAGGTTGCCAGTTCAAATCCCAGAGCTGACAAGGTACAAATCAMTTAACCCACTGTTCCTAGGCTGTCATTGAAAATAAGAATTTGTTCTTAACTGACTTGCCTAAATGTAGTCATTATTTCCTATTTTACACCTACACCACCCATTTTATAAGAGATTCTCCAAAATTGAAAATTCCAGGCATTTWTATACAGTGGCAAGAAAAAGTATGTGAACCCTTTGGCAATACCTGGATTTCTCCATAAAATGGTCATATAATTTGATCTGATCTTCATCTAGGTCGGAACAATAGACAAACACAGTCTGCTTAAACAAATAACACACAAACAATTATATGTTTTCATGTCTTTATTGAAAACACTGTGTAAACATTCACAGTGCACGGTGGGGAAAGTATGTGAACCCTTGGACTTAATAACTGGTTGACCCTCCTTTGGCAGCAATAACCTCAACCAAACATTTTCTGTAGTTGCGGATCAGACACGCACAACAGTCAGGAGGAATTTTGGACCATTCCTCTTTACAAAACTGTTTCAGTTCAGCAATATTCTTGGGATGTCTGGTGTGAACTGCTCTCTTGAGGTCAGGTATTTTCTTCTGTTGAAGCCATTCTGTTGTTAATTTACTTCTGTGTTTTGGGTCATTGTCCTGTTGCATCACCCAACTTCTGTTGAGCTTCAATTGGCGGACAGATAGCCTAACATTCTCCTGCAAAATGTCTTGATAAACGTGCGAATTCATTTCTCCGTCGATGATAGCAAGCTGTCCAGGTCCTGAGGCAGCAAAGCAGCCGCAAACCATGATGCTCCCTCCACCATACTTTACAGTTGGGATGAGGTTTTGATGTTTTTGTGCTGTGCCTTTTTTTATAAACACATAGTGTTCCTTCCAAACAGCTCAACTGTAGATTCATCTGTCCACATAATATTTTGCCAGTAGGCTGTGGAACATCCAGGTGAACTTTTGAAAACTTAAAATGTGCAGCAAATGGGGTTTTTTGGACAGCAGTGGCTTCTTCCGTGGTGTCCTTCCATGAACACCATTCTTGTTTAGTGTTTTACGTATCATAGACTCGTCAACAGAGATGTTAGCATGTTCCAGAGATTTATGTAAGTCTTTAGCTGACACTAGGATTCTTCTTAACCTCATTGAGCATTCTGCGCTGTGCTCTCGCAGTCATCTTTGCAGGACGGCCAGTCCTAGGGAGAGTAGCAACAGTGCTGAACTTTCTCCATTTATAGACAACTTGTCTTACTGTAAACTGATGAACATCAAGGCTTTTAGAGATACTTTTGTAACCATTTCCAGCTTTATGCAAATCAACTAATCTTAATCTGAGGTCTTTTGAGATCTCTTTTGTTCGAGGCACGGTTCACATCAGGCAATGCTTCTTGTGAATAGCKAAACTCAAATTTTGAGAATGTTTTTTATAGGGCAATACCAACATTGGACTCCAGGTTAGCTGACTCCAGACTCCAATTAGCTTTTGGAGAAGTCATTAGCCTAGGGATTCACATACTTTTCCCAACCTACACTGTGAATGTTTAAATTATGTATTCAATATAGACAAGAAAAATACATTAAACTTGTGTGTTATTAGTTTAAGCACACTATTTTTGTGACTTAGATGAAGATCAGATCAAATTTGATGACCAATTTATGCAGAAATACAGGTAATTSCAAAGGGTTCACATACTTTTTCTTTGCAACATCGAGAGCATCCTGACTGGTTCCATCATCGCCTGGTATGGCAACTGCACAGCCTCCGACCGCAAGGCACTACAGAAGGTAATGCGTATGACCCAGTACATCACTGGGGCCAAGCTTCCTGCCATCCAGGACCTCCATACCAGGCGGTGTCAAAGGAAGACCCTAAAAATTGTCAAAGATTCCAGCCACCCTAGTCATAGACTGTTATCTCTGCTAACACACGGCAAGCGGTACCGGAGCGCCAAGTCTAGGTCCAAAAGGCTTCTTAACAGCTTCTYCCCCCAAGCCATAAGACTCCTGAACAGCTAACCAAATGCCTACCTGTACTATTTGCATTTTTTTTTTTTCATTTATTGTTTACCTCAGTGTATTTAGTAAATACTTTAACACTTATTTTTTCTTAAAACTGCATTGTTGTTTAAGGGGTTGTAAGTAAGCATTTCACTGTAAGGCCTGTTGTATTTGTCGCATGTGACAAATTTATTTGATCTGTTCTCCTTTTCACCTTATTGCCAACGGTCTCCACTCCAGTCCCACTCCAGTCCCACTCCAGTCCCACAGGCTTGTTGAGCAAAGAGCATGCTGCATGCACAGCTACACAGGCATCTAATTGATGAGCTGAGGAGAAGAGGAGAGAATCTCACTCCTTCTCAATCTCACTCTCCTTCTCAATCTCAATCTCACTCCTTCTCAATCTCACTCTCCTTCTCAATCTCAATCTCACTCCTTCTCAATCTCACTCCTTCTCTTTCGCTCTCTCCCCTTCCCCTTCCAGTCTCTCACTTTGTATTCCCCAACCCCTCCCCCCACTTTGCTAATCTTTTTTTCATTTCTCTCTCTCCCTCTCTTCCATCCCCCACCTTGTTTTTACTCAGCATCTACCCAAACATATCAATTTATGCCGCCCTATCTCTCTGTAATTTCCTATAACAACAAAACGTTGGGGGTGAAAAGCACAGCACTCTCAGCTCGTTCTATGACTGTTGCAGGTTACACCAATGACCCAGTAAATGGGTTGTTAGAGCTTTCTCACTGCCGAGCAGGTGTAGGGCACTGGGTCAGCTCTTTGTCAGAGAGAGCGAGGGAGGGAGAGAGAGAGGAGGGAGAGAGAGAGGTGCAGACAGAGAGATATAGAGGGATGGGTAGGCAGAAAGAGAGAGAGAGCAAGAGAGAGAAAGAACAAGAGAGGGGGAGAGAAAGGTGCAGAGAGAGAGAGGGAGGGAGGGAGAGAGGAGGGAAGAGAGAGAGGGGAATGTAGAGAGAGAGAAGGAGAGACCGGGGAAGAGAAAAAGAGAGAGAGAAAAATAGAAACAAAAAGAGAGAGAGATCTAGCTTTGCAATACTGTTTGCGAGTTTATTTTCAGTAGCCAGAATGAGGAATTGTATTCTGAATATCATATTGACCTGCAAATTGTATACTGAAAATATTAAGGAATCGAGATACAAAGACACAGACATTTCAATCAATAGAACATGTGTTGTGATATTTGCTTATACTGCATTCACAGTGTTCTGTTCATCATTCATGGAGGTTTGCTTGTTTAGTGACATTTACAACAAATTAGTTAAAGGTTGGATTGATTAATCAATGTTTCTGTTGCTGACTCAGTTATTGAGAGCCAAACCATCAATATGTTACCAAGCTGTTTGTTATTCTGCCGTCTGTCTTTTATTTAAGTTATTGTCCAACGCTATTTCATCCATCTAGTCAGTCTGGTTTTAGAACCTGTCACGTTCCTGACCTGTTTTTCCTTTTTCTTGTATGTATTTAGTTGGTCAGGGCGTGAGTTGGGGTGGGTTGTCTATGTGTTATTTTTCTATGTCGGGTTGTTTGTGTTCGGCCGGGTATTTATTCTCATCAGAGGCAGCTGTAAATCGTTGTCCTGATTGAGAATCATACTTAGCAGCCGGGGTTCACGTGTGTGTTTGTGTGTGGTTGTATCTCTGTGTTAGTGTTCGTGCCACACGGGACTGTTTTCGGTTTTGTCACGTTTGTTGTTTTTGTATTTGTAAGTGTTCTGGATTTTTTTTATAATAAATCATCAATGAACGCAAATCACTCCGCATATTGGTCTGATCCTTCTCGCCTCTCCTCTCCGAGAGGAGGAAACGACACGCGTTACAGAACCCATCATCGCACTGAGACTGCACTTTGTTGAAGGTGGTAAATGACCTTTTAATGGCGTCAGACCGAGGCTCTGCATCTGTCCTCGTGCTCCTAGACCTTAGTGCTGCCTTTGATACCATCGATCACCACATTCTTTTGGAGAGATTGGAAACGCAAATTGGTCTACACGTACAAGTTCTGGCCTGGTTTAGATCTTATCTGTCGGAAAGATATCAGTTTGTCTCTGTGAATGGTTTGTCCTCTGACAAATCAACTGTACATTTCGGTTGTTCCTCAAGGTTTCCGTTTGAGACCACTACTGTTTTCACTATATATTTTACCTCTTGGGGATGTCATTCGAAAACATAAATGTTAACTTTCACTGCTATGCGGATGACACACAGCTGTACATTTCAATGAAACATGGTGAAGCCCCAAAATTGCCCTCGCGAGAAGCCTGTGTTTCAGACATAAGGAAGTGGATGGCTGCAAACGTTCTACTTTTAAACTCGGACAAAACAGAGATGCTTGTCTAGGTCCCAAGAAACAAAGAGATCTTCTGTTGAATCTGACAATTAATCTTGATGGTTGTAAAGTCATCTCAAATAAAACTGTGAAGAACATATCAAGACTGTTTCAAGGACAGCTGATGATGATGCATGATGCAGAAAAATTAATCCATGCTTTGTTACTTCTAGGTTAGACTACTGCAATGCTCTACTTTCCGGCTACCCGGATAAAGCCTAAATAAACTTCAGTTAGTGCTAAATACGGCTGCTAGAATCCTGACTAGAACCAAAAAATTTGATCATATTACTCCAGTGCTAACCTCCCTACACTGGCTTTCTGTTAAGGCAAGGGTGATTTCAAGGTTTTACTTGCTAACCTACAAAGCATTACATGGGCTTGCTCCTACCTATCTTTCCATTTGTCCTGCCGTACATACCTACACGTACGCTACGGTCACAAGACGCAGGCCTCCTAATTGTCCCTAGAATTTCTAAGCAAACAGCTGGAGGCAGGGCTTTCTCCTATAGAGCTCCATTTTTATGGAATGGTCTGCCTACCCATGTGAGAGACGCAGACCGGTCTCAACTTTTAAGACTTTACTGAAGACTCATCCTCAGTGGGTCATATGATTGAGGTGTAGTCTGGCCCAGGAGTGTGAAGGTGAACGGAAAGGCTCTGGAGCAACGAATCGCCCTTGCTGTCTCTGCCTGGCCGGTTCCCTCTCTCCACTGGGATTCTCTGCCTCTAACCCTATTACAGGGGCTGAGTCACTGGCTACTGGTGCTCTTTCATGCCGTCCCTAGGAGGGGTGCATCACTTGAGTGGGTTGAGTCACTGACGTGATCTTCCTGTCTGGGTTGGCGCCCCCCCTTGGGTTGTGCCGTGGCGGAGATCTTTGTGGGCTATACTCGGCCTTGTCTCAGGATGGTAAGTTGGTGGTTGAAGATATCCCTCTAGTGGTGTGGGGGCTGTGCTTTGGCAAAGTGGGTGGGGTAATATCCTTCCTGTTTTGGCCCTGTCCGGGGGTATCATCGGATTGGCCACAGTGTCTCTGACCCCTCCTGTCTCAGCCTCCAGTATTTATGCTGCAGTAGTTTATGTGTCGGGGGGCTAGTGTCAGTTGTTTATATCTGGAGTACTTCTCCTGTCTTATCCGGTGTCCTGTGTGAATTTAAGTATGCTCTCTCTAATTCTGTCTTTCTCTCTTTCTTTCTCTCTCTCGGAGGACCTGGGCCCTAGGACCATGCCTCAGGACTACCTGGCATGATGACTTCTTGCTGTCCCCAGTCCACCTGGCCGTGCTGCTGCTCCAGTTTCAACTGTTCTGCCTGCGGCTATGGAACCCTGACCTGTTCACCGGACGTGCTACCTTGCCCAAACCTGCTGTTTTCAACTCTCTAGGACAGCAGGAGCGGTAGAGATACTCTTAATGATCGGCTATGAAAAGCCAACTGACATTTACTCCGAGGTGCTGACTTGCTGCACCCTCGACAACTACTGTGATTATTATATTTGACCATGCTGTTCATTTATGAACATTTGAACATCTTGGCCCATGTTCTGTTATAATCTCCATCCGGCACAGCCAGAAGAGGACTGGCCACCCCTCATAGCCTGGTTCCTCTCTAGGTTTCTTCCTAGGTTTTGGCCTTTCTAGGGAGTTAGCCACCGTGCTTCTACACCTGCATTGCTTGCTGTTTGGGGTTTTAGGCTGGGTTTCTGTACAGCACTTTGAGATATCAGCTGATGTAAGAAGGGCTATATAAATACATTTGATTTGATTTGATTGTTGCATCAATCCTTCTGTCTGTACTGCTGCACACACACACAGACACACAAACAGTCTTTTGTTCGTCCCGCTCCATCAACACAGATCCAGTCAGTTGGACTCCAACCAAGACTAACTCACTCAATTACAAGGGTCTGTTCATCCTATGTGCATGCTGGTGGAAATCAGCCACCGTGTATGCGTGTGTGTGTGTGCGTGCCAGCAAAAGGAATGCCCAATGTTAAGAAAAGAGCCTCTATATATGTTCCCACAGCAGCCATGATAACCCTGATCCGTTCTCCTTTTCACCTTATTGCCAACGGTCTCCACTCCAGTTCCACAGGCTTGTTGAGCAAAGAGCACACTGTATGCACAACTACACAGGCATCTAATTGATGAGCTGAACTCCCAGTGTGGCCAGAGGCTAAATATAGCTGAATGTTGTTGGTGTGTGTATGTGTGTGTGTGTGTGTGTGCTCCACCATGACCAATCACAAGAGAGACAGCGGGGCTTAGACAGTCTTTGGGAACTAGCTATTTGGAACACACACTGGCCCTATGACCACTGTATGACAGATGCACTGGAAAGAAAGAATGTGTGTGTGTATGATTGTGTGTGCGTGTGTGTGTGTGCGTGCATAAATGTTGATGAGTCTATTTTCAAGTGTGTGTTTGCACGTTGGTAAAATGGACATTGCGTTTTTCTCTGGGTATCAAGGACTATTCACTGTACATTAAAACAGAGTGGATCCCTCTCCTTTTCTCTGAATGAGAGAAAACATCTCCCCTACTTATCTCTAAGAGCAGAACTACAGAGGTGCTACACACACACAATAGCTCCATACACAGAAAAAAGCATTAAAACCTATTTTGTGAGGAGCTTAGGAATACCACTTATATACCCATTTCCAAGATCAAATGCATAAAAATAGAGTGTGAAGGAGGCACTTATTCAACAGGAGGCTCTTCAACAGAAGCTTTTTCTCAGTACATAACAGCACCCACACTGTATATACAGTGCCTTCGGAAAGTATTCAGACCCCTTYACTTTTTCCACATTTTGTTATGTTACAGCCTTATTCTAAAATTGATTAAATAAATAAAAATCCTCAGCAATCTACAGACTATACCCCATAATGAAAAAAATTATCTAATAATAATATTAATAATGACAAAGCGAAAACAGGTTTTTAGAAATTGTTGCAAATGCATTAAAAATAAAAACAGAAATGCACATAAGTATTCAGACCCTTTGCTATGAGACTCAAAATTGAGCTCAAGAACATCTTGTTTCAATTGATCATCCTTGATATGTTCTTATAACTTGATTGGAGTCCACCTGTGGTAAATTCAATTGATTGGACATGATTTGGAAAAGCACTCACGTCTATATAAGGTCTCACAGTTGACAGTGCATGTCAGAGCAAAAACCAAGCCATGAGATCGAAGGAATTGTCCATAGAGCTCCAAGACAGGATTGTGTTGAGGCACAGATCTGGGGAAGGGTACCAAAAAATGTCTGTAGCATTGAAGGTCCCCAAGAACATTGACCTCCATCATTCTTAAATGGAAGACGTTTGGAACCACCAAGTCTCTTCCTAGAGCTGGCTGAGCAATCGAGGAGAAGGGCCTTGGTTAGGGAGGTGACCAAGAACACAATGGTCACTCTGACAGAGCTCCAGAATTCCTCTGTGGAGATTGGAGAACCTTCCAGAAGGACAACCATCTCTGCAGCACTCCACCAGTCAGGCCTTTATGGTAGAGTGGCCAGACGGAAGCCACTCCTCAGCAAAAGGCGCATGACAGCCCGCTCTGAGTTTGTCAAAAGGCACCCAAAGGATCTCAGACCATGAGAAACAAGATTCTCTGGTCTGATGAAACCAAGATTGAACTATTTGGCCTGAATGCCAAGTGTCACATCTGGAGGATGTGAAGCATGGTGGTGGCAGCATCATGCTGTGGGGATATTTTTCAGCATCAGGGACTGGGAAGACTAGTCAGGATCGAGGCAAAGATGAACAGAGCAAAGTACAGAGAGATCCTTAAGGAAAACCTGCTTCAGAGCACTCAGGACCTCAGACTGGGGAGAAGGTCCACCTTCCAACAAGACAACAACCCTAAGCACACAGCCAAGACAACGCAGGAGTGGCTTCGGGACAAGTCTCTGAATGTCCTTGAGTGGCCAGGCCAGAGCCCGGACTTGAACCAGATCAAACATCTCTGAAGAGACCTGAAAATAGCTGTGCAGCATCGCTTCCCATCCAACCTGACAGAGCTTGATAGGATCTGAAGAAAAGAATGGGAGGAACTTCCCAAATACAGGTATGCCAAGCTTGTAGCTTCATACTCAAGAAGACTCGAGGCTGTAATCGCTGCCAAAGGTGCTTCAACAAAGTACTGAGTAAAGGGTCTGAATACCTATGTAAATGTGACATTTCAAGTTTTTTTAAATATATAAATATATATAAATATATATTTAAATATATAAATCAGCAACAAATTCATCCTAAAACACACCAACACAATGATATCAACCCATCAACTGTAAGCAAGCGCTGTCCTGTATTTGACTTTGCTTCCTCATAATTCTTCACAGTCTCTTTTCTTCCTTCCCACCTCCTTCCCTGATGAAATCTTCCCTCATGGTTAAGATAAACCCCCCCTTCTCCCCACTACCACCCATCACCTCCCCTCCCCCACAACACCGAAAAGCACAATCTTTAGAGAGCGAGTCTCATGTCTGGCGCAGCCAAACAAAGAGATGTGATGCTCCCTTTCCTCTCCGGACTGCTTTGTAACAGCAGGCCCCTCTCTCTCTCACACACCCACACACACATAGACACAAACACACAAACACATGGCTCCTCTCCATCCTGCTCCAACTAGTCTGCTTTATATACATGCTTTTTCATYGTCTCATCTTCAAGGGGTCATACATCTGAGGTGGGACAGGCAGACAAGCTGCTACAGGGCCAGAATAAGAATACTGCACTTAAAAAGACCCAGCTTTCAATCAAAGTCCATTCAGAGAATAGTCAGGCTTTTGTATGGATGCATGTTGTGCCTAATAATGAATAGACAAAGGAGGCCATTTTGTTGATTTATGTGTGGTTACCGTGGAAATCCTACTGAGAGGATGGGCCAAAACAGGCCAGGGTTAGGAGCTACAGATTAACACTGACACAGCTTGTTTTACTAACTGACACAAAAACAAATGAGACCGTACTGGTGTCAGTGTTCTATAGAGGAATACATCTAACTTGAGAGAAATAAAACAACATCTGATAACCAACAGATGCAGAGCCCAATGCTACACACCAGGAATCTCAAATGAGTTTGAGACTTGTTTTCTGACACTGAGGGACAAATGAGATTAAAGTGGTGTTCATGTTTCTAAAGAGAAATACAACCAATTCTGTCCTGTTTTGTTGACAACAGTGTTAAGTTAACAAACAGTGGAGGAAGCAGGAAGGCTTCTTGCAAGGAATTCCCAATCAGTTTAACATGGATTTGGAGTGATGTTGCCATTCAGTGCAAGTGACATACTATTACTCCTTTGGTAAGTGAATCCTCATGCTCAGACTCACACTGACACACACACACACACACATATGCGAAAACACACACGCAAGTGCACGTGCGCACGTGCACACACACACACCTCTCTGTGACCTGGGGGAACTGCATCTTTACAAAACAGTAAGGGAAGAGGATTCATCTGTGGAGGAACTGAAATCTTATTCCAATACTCCGGTTGTTTGAGTTTTGAAATGTTCACCTCATCTTTATTTTTGAATTCATCATGTTAGCTATTATTTAAAGTACCCAACTGTTAGTGAAGTTTGCTGATGTATAAAAAAAATATCAAGTGGAACGGAGCAGATTGAATGGCCGAGGCCTAATCTGAGAGACTAAGAGAGTGAAAAGACTGAGACCCTCTCATTAGCCCAAGCCAGATGTCTGCCAGATGTGTATGTGTGAGCAGACTGGCTGGTCTGTGGAAGAGCAGCCTATAGCTACCTCTAAGGCTCCATAGGGAAACAGTATACTCTCACAAGGGTTAACATATGAAATAGTAATACAATTTTTTTTACAAATATATAGAGTATATATACGGTCCAAATATAAAATGAGCTATCCAAAATATAGGCAATGTACTAAACAGTTAGCCAAAGCCTAAAGTGTGTATCTGGGGTTCTACATATTAGCAACAGCCATGGGAGGGATTCTAAGATATATCTGCTACTACTAGCAGGTTGAACTGTGGACAAACTGGAGGGTTAATAAATATGGCGCCGAAAAACATGGCTGACGTTTTACATTCTCCCAACCAATTGTGCTATTTTTTTTTGCGTTTTGCGTTTTGTGTAACTTATTTTTTTACTTATTGCTGTTGCTGCTACCGTCTCTTATGACCGAAAATAACTTCTGGACATCAGAAAAGCGATTACTCACCGTGGACTGGAATAAACTTTTTCCTTTAACGAGTCCGACGAGAAGGATATCCTGCTTTCACTGGGACAAGCCCAAATCCAAGTATTTTGCATGAAGAAAAGATGCCGGAAAAGAGGCAGCAGATCGGGCACCCTTCTAAGAATCCGGAGGCGAGCGAGTAAACTCCCATTGCCTTCCATTCATCTTGCTAACGTGCAATCATTAGAAAATAAAATTGATGACCTACGATTAAGATTATCCTACCAACGGGACATTAAAAACTGTAACATCTTATGTTTCACAGAGACGTGGCTGAACGAAGATATGGACAATATAGAGCTAGCGGGATTTTCCATGCACCAGCAGAACAGAGACGCTACCTCGGGTAATACGAGGGGTGGAGGGTGTGTATCTTTTTGTCAATAACAGCTGGTGCGCAATGTCTAATATTAAAGAAGTCTCGAGGTATTGCTCGCCTGAGGTAGAGTACCTTATGATAACCTGTGGACCACACTATCTACCAAGAGAGTTCTCATCTGTATTATTCGTAGCCGTCAATTTACCACCACAAAGCGAAGCTGGCACTAAGACCGCTCTAAACCAACTCTATAAGGCCATAAGCAAAGAAGAAAATGCTCACCCAGAAGCGCCTAGTGGCCGGGGACCTTAATGCAGGCAAAATTAAATCAGTTTTACCTATTTTTTCACATGTGCAAACAGGGAAAAAACTCCACACACAGAGATGCATACAAAGCTCTCCCCCGCCCTCCATTTGACAAATCTGACCATAATTCTATAATTAAGTGCATCGACGACGTTCGTCCCCACAGTGACTGTACGTACATATCCCAACCAGAAGCCATGGATTACAGGCAACATCCGCATTAAGCTAAAGGCTAGAGCTGCCGCTTTCAAGGAGCGGGAGATTAATCTGGACGCTTATAAGAAACCCTGCTATGCCCTCAGATGAATCKTCAAACAAGCAAAGCATCAACACAGGATTAAGATTGAATCCTACTACACCGGCTCTGACGCTCGTCGGATATGGCAGGGCTTGACACCTATTACGGACTACAAAGGGAAACCCAGACGCGAGCTGCCCAGTGACGCGAGCCTACCAGACAAGCTAAATGCCTTTTATGCTCGCTTCGAGGCAAGCAACACTGAAGCATGCACGAGAGCACCAGCTGTTCTGGATGACTGTGTGATAACGCTCTCGGTAGCCGATGTGAACAAAACCTTTAAACAATCCAGACGGATTACCAGGACGTGTACTCAAAGCATACGCGGACCAACTGTCAAGTGTCTTCACTGACATTTTCAACCTCTCCCTGACCAAGTCTGTGATACCAACATGTTTCTAGCAGACRACCATAGTCCCTGTGCCCAAGGAAGCGAAGGTAACCTGCCTAAATGATAACCGCCCCATGGCACTCACGTCAGTAGCCATGAAGTGCTTTGAAAGGCTGATCATGGCTCACATCAACAGCATCCTCCCGGACACCCTAGACCCACTCCAATTTGCATACCATCCCAACAGATCCACAGATGACGCAATCTCAATCGCACTCCACACTGCCCTCTCTCACCTGGACAAAAGGAACACCTATGTGAGAATGATGTTCATTGACTACAGATCAGCGTTCAACACCATAGTGCCCACGAAGCTCATCACTAAGCTAAGGACTCTGGGACTAAACACCTCCCTCTGCAACTGGATCCTGGACTTCCTGAKGGGCCGCCCGCAGTTGGTAAGGGTAGGCAACAACACGTCTGCCACGCTGATCCTTAACACTGGGGCCCCTCAGGGGTTTGTACTTAGTCCCCTCCTGTATTCCCTGTTCAACCACGACTGCGTGGCCAAACACTACTCCAACACCATCATTAAGTTTGCTGATGACACAACAGTGGTAGGCCTGATCACCGACAACGATGAGACGGCCAATAGGGAGGAGATCAGAGAACTGGCAGTGTGGTGCCAGGACAACAACCTCTCTCTCAATGTGAGCAAGACTAAGGAGCTGATCGTGTACTACAGGAAAAGGCGGGCTGAACAGGCCCCCATTAACATCGACGGGGCTGTAGTGGAGCAGGTCGAGAGTTTCAAGTTCCTTGGTGTCCACACCAACGAACTATCATGGTTCAAACATACCAAGACAGTCATGAAGAGGGCACGACAAAACCTTTTCCCCCTCAGGAGACTGAAAAGATATGGCATGGTCCCAGATCCTCACAACGTTCTACAGCTGCACCATCGAGAGCATCCTGACCGGTTGCATCACCGCCTGGTATGGCAACTGATCGGCATCTGACGTAAGGCGCTACAGAGGGTATTTTGAACGGCCCAGTACATCACTGGGGCCAAGCTTCCTGCCAGGACCTATATAATAGGCGGTGTCAGAGGAAAGCCCGTAAAATTGTCAGACTCCAGTCACCCAAGTTATAGACTGTTTTCTCTGCTACCGCACGGCAAGCGGTACCGGAGCGCCAAGTCTAGAACCAAAAGGCTCCTCAACAGCCTCTACCCCCAAGCCACAAGACTGCTGAACAATTCATAAAATCGCCACCGGAAAATMTATATTGACCCCCCCCTCCCTTTTGTATACTGCTGCTACTCGCTGTTTGTTTGTTACCTATGCATAGTCACTTCACCCCCACCTACATGTACAGATTACCTCAACTAGCCTGTACACTGACTCGGTACCGGTGCCCCCTGTATATAGCCTCGTTATTGTTATTCTGTTACTTTTTAATATTACTTTTTATTTTAGTCTACTTGGTAAACATGTTCTTCTTGTTCTTCTTGTTCTTGAACTGCACTGTTGGTTAAGGGCTTGTATGTAAGCATTTCACGGTAAAGTCTACACTTGTTGTATTCGGCGCGTGTGACAAATAAAGTTTGATTTYATTTGACTCTGAGGTTGAGCAAAGGAAAGAATGGTAGTGTACATACAATCACTGTACACACAGAGAATTATGACTCAGGTGTGTGTGTATGTTTGTGGTGTGTGTGCATGTGTGTGTGTGTGTGTGTATGTTTGTGGTGTGTGTGCGTGCGTGCGTGCGTGCAAATGTTTCCCACAGCTGTTCTGTTCTCTGAGAGGAGTTTGTTCTGTTTGCAGTGTGTTCTGTTTGCAGAGAACTGAACTGGTCTAGCCTGTTTTGTTTGCCTACTGAGACTGAGTAAGAGCCCTGTGCAGACAGACAGACAACAATAGCTGACAAACAGGAGAAAGACTTTCCCTACAAGGTGAAGGAAAAACCACCTGGACACTCTATTCTCTGTAGGAGTGTTCAGACCTAAGACGCTCTGTCTCTCGCTCTCTCTTTCCTATCGATTTCACCATTTCCTTATTCCCTTCTCTCTCCAGATCTCTCTCCCTCCATCCCTCTCCCCATCCCTCTCCTTCGCCCTCTCTGAGTGGTGCTTTACTCACAGTCATCGGCAGTGACGTGAGTGCACATTAATTTTCAATCCAGACGGTTAGCTAGCTGGAGCGCACAGGGGTGTAATGAGAGAAATCTACATTATGCATGCTCTGCCAGTGCGTGTACTGTATGTGTGTGTAAAACTCCCGGTGACCTAAATACCGAGAGACAGTTTTTAAAATACTGAGAACAATACTGAGTTAGTAAACTCTGACAGACAAGACGACTTGAAACAAGTTCTGTTGCTCAGAAGATGGGATGGGGAGAGAGACAAAGACAGACAGAGGGGTGAAAAGAGAGTGAGAGGAGGAAGTGTGTGTGTGTGCATGTAGGGATTGGGACTGTGTGAGGCACTGTCTCTGAAACTCCTGTGTCTGAGTGTGTGTGCTGGGCAGATGTGTTCCATTACATGGAATTCAGAGCTGAGCAGGCTTCCTCTGGGTGTAAATGGATTAGGAGTTATGTACAGTATATCTGTCTGTCTGACAAACGCTCTGACACACACACACACACACACACACACACACACACACACACACACACACACACACACACACACACACACACACACACACACACACACACACATGAACGCTCTGACATACATACAAACAAACACACACCAAGTGTCTTGGTGAATGAGTCATCCTAGCTAGAGTCTAGACTCTAGAGTCTGGCTCCTTTAAACTAACACACCACTACTCAGCGACCTACCGACATTCCGCAGGTGACTGTGGCAGGGTATCTTAATTGAGTCAACGCAATGAGTCAGAGGCTTGAGTCTCTGGGAGAGASATCACAGAGCATTGCTACAGGCCAGGGGTCCTGATCAGACAAGAGAAGGCAATATAGTCACACAGAAGAACATGTTAATCAAGAGAGTCAAAGCAGTCAGAGAGCCCGAGTCAGTGGAGGCTTGGGTCAAGGAACCACAGCCACAGGTCCAGGGCCCTGAATTTATAAAGCACCACTGTCAATTTAACCTTAGTTATTTTAATCTAAAAGGCCAAACTGATCCTAGATCAGCTCTCATAATTTGAGACACTTTATGAATTCAGGGCCAAAGCTCGATCGGAAGAGAGACTCCTACAGCGTCACATAAATYTATGTTTCTGTACAAGTCCATCAAGGACGGAAGCCGTGAAAGAAGATTCTATAATATTCTCAGAAGACGCTGTGTCAGGACAATTCTTTAACCTTTTCATTTGTCTGAAGAGAAGATGATATCTTGCATAAAGGGCCTCTTTTATAAAAGCATCACAAAGCATCTTTTGTAAACACACCTTCTAATCTACACAATATTGATTTGAAAAGTAACTCAACACAAAGCTTAGATGATTGAACAACAAATTGCAATAGTCGAGACATTCTTCAATTACAAAATGCTCCTATAACCTTGAGTATTCCGCAATAATAACCGATTTTCATACACTATCATTGGGGTATTACTACTGAATTATACTTAGTGGTGCACAGCAGTTTTGTGAGGTGCCCCCGCAAGGTCCGAGCAAGACGCAGTTTTATAGCCAATCTCATGCTATTCTAAACAATTTGCCATGGGGCAGAGGGAAATGTATTTTTAAAAAATTGGTTGGGGGCCCCCCGGAGCTCATGGCATTGTGTGGCCTGTAGGGGTGTGGTTCTACTACCCTTAAAAAATGTGGAAAATAATTGAGATCACAACTTCAGTGAAATGAAAGCCGTGCAAATCTAAGTTTATTTGTCACATGCGCCGAATACAACAGGTGTAGTAGACCTTACAGTGAAATGCTTACRTACAAGCCCTTAACCAACAATGCAGACTTAAGAAAAATACCAACAAAAATAAGAAATAAAAGTAACAAATAATTAAAGAGCAGCAGTAAAATAACGAGGCTATATACAGGGGTACCGGTACAGAGTCAATGTGCGGGGGCATAGGTTAGTAGAGGTAATATGTACATGTCGGTAGAGTTATTAAAGTCACTATGCATAGATAATAACAGATAACAGAGAGTAGCAGTGGCATAAAATAGGGGGGGTCAATGCAAATAGTTTGGGTAGCCATTTGATAGATGTTCAGGAGTCTTATGGTTGGGGGGTAGTTATGTTAGTTTGTTGGTGATGTGGACACCAAGGAACTTGAAGCTCTCAACCTGTCCACTACAGCCCGGACGACGAGAATGGGGGCGTTCTCGGTCCTCCTTTTCTTGTAGTCCACAATCATCTCCTTTGTCTTGATCACGTTGAGGGAGAGGTTGATGTCCTTGCACCACACAGCTAGGTCTCTGACCTCCTCCCTATAGGCTGTCTTGTCGTTGTCATCGGCAAACTTACTTAATGATGGTGTTGGAGTCGTGCCTGGCCATGCTGTCATGAGTGAACAGGGAGTACAGGAGGGGACTGAGCAGGCACCCCTGAGGGGCCCCCGTGTTGAGGATCAGCGTGGCAGATGGGTTGTTACCTACCCTTACCACCTGGGGGCGGCCTGTCAGGAAGTCCAGGATCCAGTTGCAGAGGGTGGTGTTTAGTCCCAGGGTCCTTAACTTAGTGATGAGCTTTGAGGGCACTTTGGTGTTGAACGCTGAGGAGTAGTCAATGAATAGCATCCTCAAATAGGTGTTCCTTTTGTCCAGGTGTGAAAGGGCAGTGTGCAGTGCAATAGAGAATGCATCATCTGTGGATCTGTTGGGGCGGTATGAAAATTGGAGTGGGTCTAGGGTTTCTGGGATAATGGTGTTGATGTGAGCCATGACCAGCCTTTCAAAGCACTTCATGGTTACAGACGTGAGTGCTACGGGTCGGTTGTCATTTAGGCAGGTTACCTTCGTGTTCTTGGGGACAGGGACTATGGTGGTCTGCTTGAAACATGTTGGTATTACAGACTCCGACAGGGAGAGGTTGAAAATTTKAACTTGCCAGTTGGTCAGCGCATGCTCGGAGTACACGTCCTGGTAATACATCTGGCCCTGCGGCCTTGTGAATGTTGACCTATTTAAAGGTCTTACTCACATCGGCTGRGGAGAGCGTGATCACACAGTCGTCCGGAACAACTGATGATCTCATGCATGTTTCAGTGTTACTTGCCTCGAAGTGAGCATAGAAGTAATTTACAGTTGAAGTCGGAAGTTTACATGCACCTTAGCCAAATACATTTAAACTCAGTTTTTCACAATTCCTGACATTTAATCCTAGTAAAAACTCCCTGTCTTAGGTCAGTTAGGATCACCACTTTATTTTAAGAATGTGAAAATGTCAGAAAATAATAGTAGAGAGAATGATTTAATTTCAGCTTTTATTTCTTTCATCAACATTTCCAGTGGGGGTCAAAGTTTACATACACTCACATTAGTGATATTGGTGAGCATTTGCCGTTAAATTGTTTAACTTGGTAAAACGTTCACTAGCTTCCCACAACATAAGTTGGGTTGAATTTTGGCCATACCTGTGACAGAGCTGTGAAGCTAGGTGGACAGGGCTTTTTCAGTTCTGCCCACAAATTTTCTATGGGATTGAGGTCAGGACTTTGTGATGGCCACTCCAATACCTTGACTTTGCTGTCCTTAAGCCATTTTGCCACAACTTTGGAAGTCTGCTTGGGGTCTTTGT
>NC_036869.1:9448860-9520831 GCF_002910315.2 Salvelinus sp. IW2-2015
CTGACCGATGTCTTGAGATGTTGCTTCAATATATCCACATAATTTCCCTCCTCATGACACATCCTATTTTGTGAAGTGTACCCGTCCCTCCTGCAGCAAAGCACCCCCACAACATGATGCTGCCACCCCCGTGCTTCACGATTGGGATGATGTTCTTTGGCTTGCAAGCGTCCCCCTTTATCTTCCAAACATAACGATGGTCATTATGCCGAACAGTTCAACTTTTGTTTCATCAGACCAGACAACATTTCTCCAAAAAATACGATCTTTGTCCCCATGTGCAGTTGCAAACCGTAGTCTGGCTTTTTTATGGCGGTTTTGGAGCAGTGGCTTCTTCCTTGCTGAGCGGCCTTTCAGGTTATGTCGATGTAGACTCGTTTTACTGTGGATATAGATACTTGGGATTGATTTGCACTTTTCGCACCAAAGTACGTTAATCTCTAGGAGACAGAACGCATCTCCTTCCTGAGCGGTATGACGGATGAGTGGTCCCATGGTGTTTATACTTGCGTACTATTGTTGTACAGATGAACGTGGTACCTTCAGGCATTTGGAAATTGCTCCCAAGGATGAACCAGATTGTGGAGGTCTACAATTTTTTTCTGAGGTCTTGGCGGATTTCTTTTGATTTTCCCATGATGTCAAGCAAAGAGGCACTGAGTTTGAAGGTAGGCTTGAAATACATCCACAGGTACACCTACAATTGACTCAAATTATGTCAATAGTGATTCAGAAGCTTCTAAAGCCATGACATCATTTTCTGGAATTTTCCAAGCTGTTTAAAAGTCACAGTCAACTTAGTGTATGTAAACTTCTGACCCACTGGAATTGTGATACAGTGAATTATAAGTGAAATAATCTGTCTGTAAACAATTGTTGGAAAAATTACTTGTGTCATGTACAAAGTAGATGTCCTAACCGACTTGCCAAAACTATAGTTTGTTAACAAGAAATGTGTGGAGTGGTTGAAAAACAAGTTTTAATAACTCCAACCTAAGTGTACGTAAACTTCCGACTTCAACTGTAACTCATCTGGTAGGCTCGTGTCACTGGGCATCTCTCTGCTGTGCTCCCCTTTGTAGTCCGTAATAGTTTGCAAGCCCTGCCACATCCGACGAGTGTCGGAGCCGGTGTAGTACGATTCGATCTTAGTCCTTTATTGATGCTTTGCCTGTTTGATGGTTCGTCAGAGGGCATAGCAGGATTTCTTATAAGCTTCCAGGTTAGAGTCCCGCTCCTTGAAAGCGGCAGCTCTACTCTTTAGCTCAGTGAAGATGTTGCCTGTAATCCATGGCTTCTGGTTGGGGTGTGTACGTACAGTCACTGTGAGGACGACGTCATCGATGCACTTATTGATGAAGCCAGTGACTGATGTGGTGTACTCCTCAATGCCACCGGACGAATCCCAGAACARATTCCAGGCTGTCCTAACAAAACAGACCTGTAGTTTTGCATCTGCTTCATCTGACCACTTTTTTATTGACCGAGTCACTGGTCCATCCTGCTTACATTTTTGCTTGTAAGCAGGAATCAGGAGGATAGAATTATGGTCAGATTTGCCAAATGGAGGGTGAGGGAGAGCTTTGTACGCGTCTCTGGGTGTGGAGTAAAGGTGGTCTAGAGTTTTTTTCCGTCTGGTTGCATATTTAACATGCTGATAGAAATTAGGTACAACGGATTTAAGTTTACCTGCACTAAAGTCCCGGCCACTAGGAGCGCCGTCTCTAGATGAGCGTTTTCCTGTTTGCTTATGGCCGTATACAGCTCATTGAGTGCGGTCTTAGTGTCAGCATCTGTCTGTGGTGGTATGTAGACAGCTACGAAAAATACAGATGTAAACTCTTGGTAGATAATGTTGGTCTACAGCTTATCATGAGATACTCTACCTCAGGCGAGCAAAACCTCATACATCCTTACTGTAGATATCATGCACCAGCTGTTGTTTACAAATATACATAGACCCACACCCCTTGTCTTACCAGAGGCTGCTGTTCTATCCTGCCGATACAGTGTATAACCCGCTAGATGTATGTTATTCATGTTGTCGTTCAGCCACGACTCAGTGAAACATAAGATATTACAGTTTTTAATGTCCCGTTGGTAGGATATACGTGCTTGTAGTTCGTCCACTTTATTATCCAGCGATTGTACATTGGTCAATAGTACCGATGGCAAAGGCAGATTAGCCATTCGTCACTGGATCCTCACAAGGCACCCCGATCTCCTTCCGCTATACCTCAGTCTCTTTCTCCTGTGAATGACGGGGATGAGGGCCTCGTCGGGTGTTTGGAGTAAATCCCTCTCGTCCGACTCATTAAAGAAAAATTATTCGTCCAGTTCAAGGTGAGTAATCACTGTTCTGATGTCCAGAAGCTCTTTCGGTCATAAGAAACGGTAGCAGCAACATTATGTACAAAATAAGTTACAAACAATGCGAAAAAACAAACAAAATAGCATGGTTGGTTAAGAGCCCATAGAAGGGCAGCCATCCCCTCCAGCGCCATCAAACACCATCTCAGAGTTAAAGTAACCTGTAAAAGTGAAATTTTTCAGTAACCTACTGTGTCCCCAGACCACACAACTCTCAGTAGCACAAAGACTACCAAAGTATGACAAAACCCTTTCCAAACACTCAAGGTCAACAACCAATAGGTGTTCTGATGCACTTCAGAAAATAGAGCTTTTAGGTGAATAATCTCTCCTCTGGACACTAAAAATGAATGTTGTTAGAAGTAGGTTCCCTGGAAGATGGGAAAGTTACAACATTCCGATGGAACATTCTGGTTCTCCTTCGTCAGATGAAGGCTTTGAAAAGACTGAGCAACGCAGATCAGCCAGACCCAGGGTTATGCACAGGTAACATACTGACAGGAGGAGAGACCAGGGGGAAGGAGGGTTGGAGAGAGGGATGAAGGATGCCAGATGGAGAGAGAGACGAGGTAACCCTCCTATCAGCCTGGTGGAGAGAAAGAGGAAGTGCCCAGAAAGAGGAAACTCTGACAGACAGCTCGAGAGGTGGAAGATAGAATGTTGGAGAAGACAGGATCCAGACCTCAATGCTGAGAAAGTTATTTTTTTAACCACACTGTGGCCCATATTGGGTTCCACCAGGCTACATATCAATAGCCACCTTTTAATATAGAACTCAATCCATCCTATACTTTATATAGCATACAAAAGCATGGACAAGTGTGTCTATTGTGTTCTCAATTAACTTACCTGGCAAAATAAAAGGAAAKAAATCTAAAATGGAGAGTGTCTATGTGAGTGTGTTTGACTATGCTCTCTCTCTCTAATACAGTAACAATCCTGATCTTGACTGGGTCATTGGAGTTCCCCAGGGTGTGGAGTGAGGAGAGGAGATCCTGCAACCCCCCGCTGAGAGATAGAGGGGGGAGGTTTAGTGTGTAGTGTAGGGGTACCTGAGATAGAGAGAGGGGGGGTCAGGGGGAGAATAATACAAACAACAGTACATGTTGATCAGGTGACCCTCCTAAGGGAGAATGGGACACACCGATTCATCTCAGATTTATCTCTCTGTATTTATCTCCTTGCCCACAGTATCACACACAAATATCTCAGCGCACGCACGCACGCACGCACAGACAAACACACAGACACACACACGCACKTGCCCACAGTCTCACATTCTACGACTAGGCTGATAACTAGGTTAATCTCACTTCACTCAACATCAAAAGTTCAGACGCATATCAAAAAGACATTGGTGTGCATCTTAATTTTTCCAATTGGTGTGTAAGGAAACAGCTTTGAGCCAGAGTTCCTTAAAAGACTCCAAAGGAAGATCTGTTATTTTAACTGGTTTCTTTTTCATGGTTTGATGTTTATTGTTGCCCCATTCTCGCCTCAACTTTGTCTGACCATCGACTTTACCGATGAATGTTATATGAATTGAATTCGGAAACTATTCAGACCCCTTGACTTTTCCAAATGTTGTTACATTACAGCCTTATTCTAAAATTGATTAAATTGTCTTTTTTCCTCATCAATCTACACACCCCGTAATGACAAAGCAAAAATATGTTTTTAGTAATATCACATTTACATAAATATTCAGACCCTTTACTCAGTACTTTGTTGAAGCACCTTTGGCAGCGATTACAGCCTTGAGTCTTCTTGGGTATGAAGCTATAAGCTTGGCACACCTGTATTTGGGGAGTTCTCTTCTCTGCAGATCCTCTCAAGTTCTGTAAACTTGAAAGGTGGAGCGGCACTGCAGTCAAGGGGTCTGAATACTTTCCAAATGCACTGTATATCCCCTAACTTATTGTCCTTGTACAGTGTGCGATGAGCGTAACATAATGCTGCTTTCGATCATTTTTGTATATTTAATTTTGAGAATTTAATTATCAAGTTCTGTACAGGCAACCTTTAAATATTAATACAGCAGTGGAGTCTGCTGAGGGGAGGACAGCTCATAATAATGGATGGAACGGAGCGAATCGAATGGCATCAAACACATGGAAACCACGTTTGATGTATTTGATACCATTCCACCTATTCCGATCCAGTCATTACCACGAGCCCGTCCCTTATTAGGGTGGCACCAACCTGCTGTGTAATACAAGTAAAGAGAATAAACAGGTTGTATAAGAAGCCTTTGTTTGGCTAGCAGAAAGCAATAGTATGAACAGCTTGACAAAGAGAGAGAGAGAGAGAGAGAGAGAGAAATAGAGAGAAAAAGAGTGAGAGAGGGAGAGAGAGAGAGGGGGAGAGATTGGGAGAGAGTGATTGAGAGACTGAACTTAATTCCAGTGACATGACATTCTCATGCTGTTATTATTATTTACACTACACCCCAGAGGGAGGAATGAGCGGGCTCAGGCTGCCTCAGAGTGCCTCCTCTCTGGGTTGGCAGAGTGAGCTATCCCCTGGGGGTGAACCTGCTGGAGCTACCAGCTTTGTTTCATGTTGGAGCAGGATTGGGGGTTCAAGGGATCAGAGTGTAGGAGAAAGTTTAGAAAACAGTGGCACAAAGGTGGGGAACACAATCCCAGGACACTGACTGTCAAAATGTCCCTGCAGCTGTGATATTTTGACACACACATCAGTGTGGTGCAGAGAGACACTAGGGGCCAATTACAGTGTGAATATAATATACTGCTCTACGATTATTTACTGGCGGATATGTTTATTAGTCTGACTTCCCCTACTCCCTCCTCTCTTCCCTTACCTCTCCTCTCTCTATCAACCTCTCCTACTCTCTCTCCTCCTCTCCTCTCTTCTCGCTTTCAACTCCTACCTCTGAGCAGTTGACTGCCTCCATGGCTATCTTAGTTTCCTAGTGAATACAGAAAAATAGGCTGATGTTGTATAACTTAGAAGAAGCTGAGGAGGGCTTGCATATGGGGCTATTTCCCAAACCAAACTATCTCAATACATTCTCTGTTTCCAGTATGAAGGAWGTTAGAGGTAGTTTCACGAGCCAAAGCGAACTAGCAGTTACCATAGACTTCCAGCCATTGCTGCATGCAGAGACATAAAAATGGTATCCACGAGTTCATCTCTGGGGAAATAGATAAAGCCACCCCCCGGCAAAACCAAGTAAAGTAAAGCCCCCCCCCGGGCCAAACAATCCCTTAACGACGCTGGGCCAATTGTGCGCCGCCCTATGGGACTCCCGGTCACGCGGTTGTGACAGAGCCTGGGATTGAACCCGGGTCTGTAGTGACGCCTCAAGCACTGCGATGCCTTAGACCGCTGCGCCACTCGGAAGGCCCCTTAGTGCCTGCTACTTAACTGAAAGCCCCAAAGACAGGACCCAGCACTGCATTCTGCAGACAGGACTCACCTGCAGGCGATGGAGTACTACTGCTGCTGGAGGGCTGCTGGACCTGCAGCCTCAGAGCCGGGGGAGAAGCCCGCCGGTTAGCCAGGGGCAGAGCGCTGATGACCGAGGGGAACAGGAAGGGATACACCCCCACCCCAGGCCTGTAGCGCCTCATTTGGACGAGCTGGGGGCCAGGACTGGGGGAGCGTGGTGGTCGGGGCTGGGAGCTAGGGGAGCGGGGCCGGGCCCTACTGGCTGTCTTCATTCTAGAGATGGACAGAGAGGAGTGAGGACTGGAGCGAAGTGCAAGATGGGGGTGGAGGGCCTCGGCTGCACCTCTGCTGAGAGGGTGCGGACTGCTTCACAGGGGGGTTGGGAGGCCATCCGGGTGGGGTGGGACCCAGACAGAGGTTACTGTTACTGGGGTGGGCTCTCTGGGGCAAGCCCCTTCCTGGTCCTCCTTAGATGCATTRTGGATAATATTGGAGACTGGGTCCAGGGTACACGTCTTGTTCATTTACAGTCTGAGTCATTTAACCAATAATCCACCAAGGATCTGGAATAGAGACACACAAAAGAGAGAAAACTGTTAGAGAGTTTATAGTAAGCACGGTGGGCGTAGAAAACACAACGTGTAGAAAATACCTCTTCTCCTGGAAAAAATCCTCTTATGGTGTACATATGGCACTGATTGAATCAGACTATACAGAAAAGTTAGTAAAGCAGGTGCACTCAATGTAAGCGTTAAAACATATTATATTTACTTAATTGGACTTCATGCCTGTGGGTCCTAGAAAAGCACTACATACATGGGCGCAACGTTCAGAATGAGGGGACATGTCCCCCCCCACATTCAGAAATAGTATTTATTTTTTATTGTATTTATTTTTTATTTAACCTTTATTTAACCAGGTAGGCTAGTTGAGAACAAGTTCTCATTTACAACTGCAACCTGGCCAAGATAAAGCAAAGCAGTGCGACACAAACAACAACACAGTTACACATGGAATAAACAAACATGCAGTCAATAATACAATAGAAAAGGTCTATATACTGTTTGTGCAAATGAGGTAGGATAAGGGAGGTAAGGCAATAAATAGGCCATAGTGGCGAAATAATTACAATATAGCAATTAAACACTGGAGTGATAGATGTGCAGAAGATGAGTGTYCAAGTAGAGATACTGGGGTGCAAAGGAGAAGAAAAAAAATAACAGGATGGGGGATGAGGTAGTTGGATGGGCTWTTTACAGATGGGCTATCTACAGGTGCAGTGATCTGTGAGCTGCTCTGACAGCTGGTGCTTAAAGCTAGTGAGGGAGATAGGCGTCTCCAGCTTCAGTGATTTTTGCAGTTCGTTCCAGTCACTGACAGCAGAGAACTGTAAGGAAAGGCGGCCAAAAGAGGAATTGGCTTTGGGGGTGACCAGTGAGATATACCCGCTGGAGCGCGTGCTACGGGTGGGTGCTGCTGTGGTGACCAGCGAACTGATATAAGGTGGGGCTTTACCTAGTAAAGAGAAAGATGACCTGGAGCCAGTCGGTTTGGCGACGAATATGAAGCGAGGGCCAGCCAACGAGAGCATACAGGTCGCAGTGGAGGGTAGTATATGGGGCTTTGGTGACAAAACGGATGGCACTGTGATAGACCGCATCCAATTTGTTGAGTAGAGTGTTGGAGGCTATTTTGTAAATGACATCGCTGAAGTCAAGGATCCATAGGATAGTCAGTTTTACGAGGGTATGTTTGGTAGCATGAGTGAAGGATGCTTTGTTGCGAAATAGGAAGCCGATTCTAGATTTAATTTTGGATTGGAGATGCTTAATATGAGTCTGGAAGGAGAGTTTACAGTCTAACCAGACACCTTGGTATTTGTAGTTGTCCACATATTCTAAGTCAGAACCGTCCAGAGTAGTGATGCTGGACGGGCGGGCAGGTGTGGGCAGCGATCGGTTGAAGAGCAGGCATTTCGTTTTACTTGCATTTAAGAGCAGTTGGAGGCCCCGGAAGGAGAGTTGTATGGCATTGAAGCTCGTTTGGAGGTTAGTTAACACAGTGTCCAAAGAAGGACCAGATGTATACAGAATGGTGTCGTATGTGTAGAGGTGGATCAGACAATCACCTGCAGCAAGAGCAACATCATTGATGTATACAGAGAAAAGAGTCGGCCCMAGAATTGAACCGTGGCACCCCCATAGAAACTGCCAGAGGTCCGAACAACAGGCCCTCCGATTTGACACACTGAACTCTATCAGAGAAGTAGTTGGTGAACCAGGCGAGGCAGTCATTTGAGAAACCAAGGCTGCTGAGTCTGCCGATAAGAATGTGGTGATTGACAGAGTCGAAAGCCTGGGRCAGGTCGATGAATACAGCTGCACTGTCACGCCCTGACCTTAGAGATCCTTTTTATGTCTCTATTTTGGTTTGGTCAGGGTGTGATTTGGAGTGAGCATTCTATGTTTTGTTTTTCTATGATTTTCTATTTCTATGTTTTGGCCTGGTATGGTTCTCAATCAGGGACAGCTGTCTATCGTTGTCTCTGATTGGGAACCAGACTTAGGTAGCCTTTTTTCCCACCTGTCTTTGTGGGAAGTTGACTTTGTTTATGGCACATAGCCTTTAGCTTCACGGTTTGTTTTGTAGTGTTTATTGTTTTGTTCTGCGTCTTTTKAAAATAAAATAAAATGTACGCTTACCACGCTGCGCCTTGGTCCTCTCCTTTCAACAGCCGTGACATGCACAGTATTGTCTCTTATCGATGGCGGTTATGATATTGTTTAGCGTGGGTGAGGTGAGCGTGGCTGAGGTGGACCCGTGACCAGCTCGGAAACCAGATTGCATAGCGGAGAAGGTACGGTGGGATTCGAAATGGTCGGTGATCTGTTTGTTAACTTGGCTTTCGAAGACCTTAGAAAGGCAGGGTAGGATAGATATAGGTCTGTAGCAGTTTGGGTCTAGAGTGTCTCCCCCTTTGAAGAGGGGGATGACCGCAGCAGCTTTCCAATCTTTGGGGATCTCAGACGATACGAAAGAGAGGTTGAACAGGCTAGTAATAGGGGTTGCAACAATTTCGGCAGATAATTTTAGAAAGAGGGTCCAGATTGTCTAGCCCAGCTGATTTGTACGGGTCCAGGTTTTGCAGCTCTTTCAGAACATCTGCAATCTGGATTTGGGTGAAGGAGAAGCTGGGGAGGCTCGGGCAAGTAGCTGGGGTAGCCAGGAGGAAAGCATGGCCAACCGTAGAAAATGCTTATTGAAATGGTCAATTATCATGGATTTATCGGTGGTGACAGTGTTTCCTAGTTTCCTAGGCAGCTGGGAGGGGTGCTTTTCTTCTCCATGGACTTTACAGTGTCCCAGAACTTTTTGGAGTTTGTGCTACAGGATGCAAATTTCTGTTTGAAAAAGCTAGCCTTTGCTTTCCTAACTGCCTGTGTATATTGGTTCCTGACTTCCCTGAAAAGWTGCATATTGCGGGGGCTATTCGATGCTAWTGCAGTACGCCACAGGATGTTTTTGTGCTGGTCAAGGGCAGTCAGGTCTGGAGTYAACCAAGGMCTATATCTGTTCCTGGTTCTACATTTTTTGAATGGGGCATGCTTATTTAAGATGGTGAGGAAAGCACTTTTAAAGAATAACCAGGCATCCTCTACTGTCGGAATGAGGTCAATATCCTTCCAGGATACCCGGGCCAGGACGATTAGAAAGGCCTGCTCGCTGAAGTGTTTCAGGGAGCGTTTGACAGTTATGAGGGGTGGTCGTTTGACCGCAGACCCATTACGGACGCAGGCAATGAGGCAGTGATCGCTGAGATCCTGGTTGAAGACAGTAGAGGTGTATTTGGAGGGCAGGTTTGTTAGGATGATATCAATGAGGGTGGCCGTGTTTACGGATTCGGGGTTGTACCTGGTAGGTTCATTGATAATTTGTGTGAAATTGAGGGAATCAAGCTAAGATTGTAGGATGGCCGGGGCGTTAAGCATGTCCCAGTTTAGGTCACCTAAGAGCACAAGCTCTGAAGATAGATGGGGGGCAATCAATTCACATATGGTGTTCAGGGCACAGCTGGGGGCAGAAGGTGGTGTATAGCAAGCGGCAACAGTGAGAGACTTGTTTCTGGAAAGGAAGATTTTTAAAAGTAGAAGCTCAAATTGTTTGGGCACAGACCTGGATAGTAAGACAGAACTCTGCAGGCTATCTCTGCAGTAGATTGCAACTCCCCCCCCATTTGGCAGTTCTATCTTGTAGGAAAATGTTATAGTTAGGGATGGAAATTTCAAGGTTTTTGGTGGTCTTCCAAAGCCAGGATTCAGACACGGCTAGGACATCCGGGTTGGCAGAGTGTGCTAAAGCAGTGAACAAAACAAACTTAGGGAGGAGGCTTCTAATGTTAACATGCATGAAACCAAAGCTTTTACGGTTACAGAAGTCAGCAAAAGAGAGCGCCTGGGGAATAGGAGTGGAGCTAGGTACTGCAGGGCCTGGATTCACCTCTACATCACCAGAGGAACAGAGGAGGAGTAGGATAAGCGTATAGCTAAAGGCTATAAGAACTGGTCGTCTAGTACATTCGGAACAGAGAGTAAAAGGAGCAGGTTTCTGGGCACGGTAGAATAGATTCCAGGCATAACGTACAGACAAAGGTATGGTAGGATGTGAATACAGTGGAGGTAAACCTATGCATTGAGTGACGATGAGAGCGATATTGTCTGTAGAAACATCATTTAAACCAGGTGTGTTCACCGCATGTGTGGGAGGTGGAACTAAAGGGTTAGCTAAGGTGTATTGAGCAGTGCTAGAGGCTCTACAATGAAATAAGGCAATAATTACTAACCAAAACAGCAATGGACAAGGCATATTGACATTAGGGAGAGGCATGCGTAGCAGAGTGATCATTGGGTCCAGTGAGTAGCTGGGCGAGCTGGAGACACGGCGATTCAGACAGCTAGAGGGCCYGGGCTAGAAGGCTAGCAGATGGGCCTTAGAGGGACGTCGCGATGGAAGAAGTCAGTTGTAGCCCCTTCGTGCGGTTACGTCGGCAGATCAATCGTGATGGATCAGCAGGGCTCCGTGTAGTAAAAGGGTCCAGGCCAATTGGCAAAATAGGTATAGTAGCCCCCCAAAAACATTGGCTGATGGACTTCTTCAGCTAAAAGTCCGGTGTGCTCTAGACAGCTAGCAGGCTAGCAGATGGGCATTCAGGGGACGTTGCGGCGGGGGAGCCAGTTGAAAAAAAAACTTGGGCAGATTACGTTGGTAGTCCAGTCGTGAAGGATCGGCGGGGCAGCGTATRGGCAATAAAAGGGGTCCAGGCCAATTGGCAAAATAGGTATTGTAGCCCAAGGAGTGGCTGATGGACCTCTTCAGCTAGCCGGGAGATTGGCTTAGCATAGGCTAGCTCCAGGCTAATTGGTGCTTGCGTCGGGATAGAGACGTTAGCCAGAAGAAGCCAACCGGATAGCAACTAGCTAGCTGCGATGATCCAGGTGAAGAGGTTCAGAGCTTGGGGTAGGAATCCGGGGAAATGGAGAATAAGAAGTCCGATACGCTRTGGGTTGAATCGCGTTGTGCGGACTGGCAGGAGTTGTCCGGGCTAAAGYTTAGCGGATGACCGCTAGCAGTGGCTAGCTGACTACTAGCTAGTAGCTAGTTATCTGGCTAGCTTCTGTTGGGGGTTCCGGTTCTGAAGTAAAGACAATAGCAGATCCATACCACATTGGGTGAGGCAGGTTGCAGGAGAGTATGTTGAAGCTGGGGTTAAGAGAAATATTTTACAAATATATGAAGAAAAAAWAWATATATACACCGGACACGACAAGACGAAAACAAAAGACGCCTGACTGCTACGCCATCTTGGAAGAGAACCTTCCAACCTACCTTTTTGTCCCCACCCCCCACCTASACCCCCCAGTTTAATTATTGGAATATGATACAAAACTGGGCAACGGTGTGCTTCAGGACCATGCAGACGACTCCGAGCGGTCGGGTAGGCTGTTTGGAGTGTTTATCCGACTGGATTTAGGACCACGCGAACACCAGAGCAGGCTGACAAGCTGTGTGAAGGCAAAGCTTCTGGAAGACTGGCTGGACCAGCACAGGAGAGTTTAAAATAGTGTGTATCTGTTGCGCTCTTTCACCGAGTTGTAAAAGGAAGCAGAACAGAAACTGGCTACTCTTTAGTTGACTGATGTAGCTGGCAAAGTAACTGCTGTTTAACTTAAACAAGAAGAGAAAAAAAGTGTTTATTCGCAGTGCTAAGCTAGTATTGTAACTGACATGTAACGCTAATATTTCATCCCCTCTCGACTGAGGTGAATGGATAATCTACGCTAGTGAGTAGCTACCCCAGCCAGGTCAGCTCCAGCCTTTAGTTATCTGTCAGATAGCGATATGAAGTGGCTATTATTACTATCTAACAGCAATTGTTTGTATGGAAATGTTTTGTAGCCTTTGTTTTGTAATGTTTCAGAAGTAAATTAACTCAGAGAGAGCTGGCTGGCCAAAATTTGGCTTACATTAGCTATTATTTTTGCCTCAATCAAACAATGAAACCATCGGCCAAACGATTGAAGATTGATATTCTGACGTTCTTCAGTGCAATGTGAGTTGTATTAGTCAGTATGTCAATGTAGCGTTATTGATCTGTTCGTTTCCCCAGCTAATTCCCTACTTTTCACCCTGACACAGTAATAAACAATTCTAAAGTTACTGCAAGAACTGGTCCCAAACCCAACCGCAGTCCTGCAATGTTATTTTAGGCGTATGTGACGCAGCTCACCTGTCAGCCATGGTCCCAGCAATTTTGCACCCTATAGGCAATATCAAATGCACAAAAAATTACTTAAGAAATAGGGTAAATTACCAGAGATGCTCACATGGCCCTTACATTGTATTACTGGGCTATATCAGCCAATATGCTAGATGTAGTTTGAAGAGAGCAGAATTGGGTTTTCAATATTTAGGCCTATTACTAGGCAATGTAGTAAACTATAGCCTAATCATAGGCCTATTTAGGAAGTACATTTTCCTTGGAAAGATAACAGCCCTGCGCTTTCTTCCCATGTATACATAGGCTATAGCCTACTCTATTTAATTGAGACCACGCACACCTGATCTCGCAGGTATGGCAACTGAACTGGAAGCAACAAGAATGATGATAGCGACACTTGCTACATTTTATATAGTCCTATATGATAAAGCCTACCTTTTAGGAGGACAATTTGCAAACAGAGACAAATAAATGGGCAATCCATACTTACTGAAAATGAAAAGGCGCAACGAACGCTCACCATAGTAGCCTAACCTACYTGTGCGTTGTGCCTTTTCTTTTTCAATGATGATTACATTTTTTGATTGCACTTCGACTCACGTTGGGTGAGCGCCCTCCACTTCTTTTCATTATCAATATTTATTTACAGACACTGTAGTAAACTACAGTCTAATCATATTTAAGTTAACTGCCACGTGATTCTCCGCCCATGTAGGCAGCCTACTCTATTTCAATGAGACCACACAAACTAGGTGTACTTGAACTCTCACACCCAACTAGGAGAGGTACTGTACGTAGGATACTGAAGTTGAAGCAGCAAATTCTGAGTGGTGTGTGAATAATGCAAAATAATTTGCTTTAATACAATAGGTAGGCTAACACATACAAAGCAGAAAGAGGACCATTTCAAAAAAATCTGTGGGAGAACAAAAACAGGATTGTGTTGAGGCACAGAACTGGGGAAGGGTACCAAAAAATGTATGCAGCATTGAAGATCCCAAGGAACACAGTTGCCTCAATCATTCTTAAATGGAAGAAGTTTGGAACCACCAAGACTCTTCCTAGAGCTGGCCGCCCAGCCAAACTGAGTAATCGGGGGAGAAGGGCCTTGGTCAGGGAGGTGACCAAGAACCCTATTGTCACTCTGACAGAGRTCCAGAGTTCTTCTGTGGAGATGGGAGAACCTTCTAGAAGGACAACCATCTATGCAGCACTCCACCAATCAGGCCTTTATGGTAGAGTGGCCAGACAAAAGCCACTCCTCAGTAAAAGCACATGACAGCCCGCTTGGAGTTGCCAAAAGGCACCTAAAGGACTCTGACCATGAGAAATAAGATTCTCTGGTCTGATGAAACCAAGATTGAACTCTTTGGCCTGAATGCCAAGTGTCACGTCTGGAGGAAACCTGGCACCACACAACTACAGTGAAGCATGGTGGTGGCAGCATCATGCTGTGGGGATGTTTTTCAGTGGRTAGGAAACTAGTCAGGATCGAGGGAAAGATGAACGGAGCAATGTACAGAGAGATCCTTGATGAAAACCTACTCCAGAGCGCTCAGGACCTCAAGACTAGGGAGAAGGTTCACCTTCCAACAGGACAACGACCCTAAGCACGCAAGTCTCTGAATGTCCTTGAGTGCCCCAGCCAGAGCCCGGCCTTGAACCCGATCAAACATCTCTGCAGAGACCTAAAAATAGCTGCGCAGCAACGCTCCCCATCCAACTTGACAGAGCTTGAGAGGATCTGCAGAGAAGAATGGGAGAAACTCCCCAAATGCAGGTGTGCCAAGCTTGTAGCGTCATACCCAAGAATACTCAAGGCTGTAATCGCTGCCAAAGGTGCTTCAACAAAGTACTGAGTAAAGGGTCTGAATACTTATCTAAATGTGATATTTCAGTTTTAGATTTTTTATACATTTGCAAAAATGTCTAAAAAKCTGTTTTTTCTTTGTCATTATGGGGTYTTGTGTGTAGATTGATGAGGGGGGAAATGATTTAATCAATTCTAGAATAAGGCTGTAATGAAACAAAATGTAGAAAAATTCAAGTGTCCTGAATACTTTCTGAATGCACTGTATTCAGTGAATGATACAAAGTTCCATCTTCAATTGATGGGTAGACCTACAGTAGCTACAGGACAGCAGCTTAAGCTTAAAGCTACAGTCTGGGATCTGGGAATAATGGTAATTTCAAATTGTGAACCATTATATTATCCAAGAATAGAATCAATGTATAAATGTACACCAAGGTAATTKTTTTGTCATGCTTCATTTTAGGAGGATTAGATGGTGTCAGGGATCTCAGCAGGATCAGGGAAGACCAGTCTGTGACAGAGATGAGGTGAATTTTTTCAGATACAACAATTTATTCTCTCTGTCCAGCAAACACAACTGAGTTGATACTGAATAAGATTTTCCCGATGACACAAAACATTTAAGGAAGACCTGGGAGACAATATCGATGATGATGAATGGATACATATATGTTAGAATGCCCAGTCATGTTCATATAATCTCAGACATAAATTACTGCAGTTTAAGACCATCCATAGAATGTACTATATGCCAGTGAAACTGAATATCATGCWCTCAGAAATTGTATTATTCTACTGGAGGTGTAAAACACAATAGGGGACAGATTTGCATATGTTATGGTGTTGTGAAGGCTGGCGGAATTCTGGCAAAGAGTATGTTCTTTTATCTCAGCATGTCTACAGATTCTCCCTTCTCCCTGTTTTTGTTTGCTTGGAAATGTTGATACTGGAGACTGTTATCAGAAGAAACTGTGTAACCTAGCATTTATAGTGGCTAATAACTGCATTACCATTAATTGGAAGGTTGGTTATCCTCCAACAATGTATGGAAGAAATGTCAAGTTATGTACAGCATCACTAGATTTGTTTTAAGATTAAGGGTATACTGTGCAACTTTCATAAGGTCTAGATGCCTAATATGGAATACTGTACGACAAAAGAAGTCTGTAATGAAAACATGCCCAAGTCAGTGGAGATAGCTATTTAGGCAATCCCTAGCTGCTGGGCTTCTCAGTCTTGGCCCTAGGTGTCTGCCGTACTGTTGTCACTCTGGTCTTGGCTTAACACGCCTGAAACCCATAATTTATGTTTCACTAAGATCCTAAAGCTGAGTGGSGTGTGTTGGGTTGGGGGGCTACAGGGCCGTGGACCCCTAGGGACAGGACGGGGTGACCCAGCTATATTGTGTGCAAGTAAAAAGAGCTCTACAGTACTATTAGGCCTATGATATGAATGATATGGAGAGTGTACTGTTTCTGTGTGTTATTGTGTAGGTGTGTGTGTGTGTGTTATCATTCAACTTTTGTTCCCACACCTTTCATTTGAGACAAAAAAAAGATGGGAAGGAAGTTGTATTTGGGAGAGAGTTGAGTTATTGACTAGACTGGTGGGGGTCAGGCGTGTAAGCGGCTCGGGTTGGCTGGGCAGTCTGGCTGAAATTTGATATATAGGATGTCTTAAAGTTGATCAAAAGTTGTCTTTGTATTTTATTTGTAAGAGTTGTTCATTTGTTAAGCTATTGGTTAAAAGGTGCAACACAATATTGATTATTTCATTATCATGGATCTAGTTCAGTCTTATCAATCACTTAAACATATTTAATAATCTCTTACCTAGCTTAATGACTGTGGGCATTTTTGCCTTCACTTTCTTGTTGTTGTAATAGAGATGGCTAGAAGCGGCCATGGTCATATTATATTTGTGTATAAATGCAGGAAATGTGCCAAGTTATAACATCTCGGCAAATAGCACTGCTGGGTGATTTAAAAGTCATAATCAATCGATGAATAATTAAAACAATAGTCCTTAGCAATAATGTTTATATTTTATTTACAATATGTAGATTTATGAGAGTAGAAAGGTTCAGAACTTTTGTGAAACATCACAGCACAGTTATATATTGGCAAATAGAAATCAAAACTGGATGTTCCTCAGAGATAGATGGGATGGGTTGAGTGGAGCCTGAAGGATGGACTAAAAACAAACAAAAGATTAACTATGGTAAAATATACTGTGTCTGTAAAATGTGTATATATAGTATGTATAAGCTGGAAGTAGAAGCCTAAATGTGTTTTCCATTAGTTTACTCCAATAGGGAAGGGGTGGGTAGGGTTAGGTGAAAATAATAAAGGATAATATATTTGGTAAAAAATATATATGGGCGGATTGGAAATTATGCAGACAATACATTGATGGAAACTTACAATCTGTAATATTACAGCTGATCTACCCCACGTTATGTCACCCCCACTTCTAAAACCAAAGTTTCACCCGACTTATATAACACTCGAGCCAAAATAGAAACGTCTCTTTTTCAGGACCCTGTCTTTCAAAGATAATTCGTAAAATCCAAATAACTTCACAGATCTTCATTGTAAAGGGTTTAACACTGTTTCCCATGCTGTTCAATGAACCATAAAACCAATTATTGAACATGCACCTGTGGAACGGTTGTTAAGACACTAACAGCTTACAGACGCGTAGGCCAATTAAGGTCACAGTTATGAAAACGTAGGACAACTAAAGAGCCTTTCTTCTGACTCTGAAAAAACACCAAAAGAAAGATGCCCAGAGCCTCCCTGCCCATCTGACCTCTTGTGAACTCCTTAGGCATGCGCGCAAGAGCGGCCATTGAGGACTGCCCAGATTGTGCGCCACGGCCAATAAATTAAATGATCCCGTAGCTGTAGACGCTAACCGCCTACAGGACCACGCACAGCTTCTGGAGTCACCGAACCGACAGCATTCCACGCGCAAGTGTGACACAGACACCGATTAACAACCTCACATGATCGCGGTACATCAAAACATCACCACCTCCGGACTAGGACCTACAGGATGGCAACAACAACATCCGAGCTACACCAGAAACGCACCAATCCCTCCAATCAAGTCCACTCCAGACTGTCCGCCTAAATGGCTGAAAGGCACTGAGGGGTATCGTGCCTTTGTAGCAGGTCCTCACCAGACATCACCGGCAACTCACGCTATGGCCACAAAACCCACTTGCCGCCTGGACCAGGACAGACTGCGCAAAAAGTGTTCTCTTTCACTGACGAGTCGCGGTCTTGTCAGATGACAAGTAGCACTTTTCTCACCAGGGTGCAAGTCGGATTCACAGTTTATCATCGAAGAAGGAGCTACACCGAGGTCTGTACTCTGGAGTGGATCGATTTGGAGGTGGAGGTCCTTCGTGTCTAGGAAGTTTGTGCACAGCATCATCGGACTGAGCTGTTTCATTGCAGCAATTCTCAACACTGTGCTTTACAGGGGAAGACATCCTCCTCCCTCATTGTACCCTTCCTGCGAGCTCATCACTGACATGACCCACTCCAGCATGACAATGCACCACCCATACTGCTCTTTCTGTGCGTGATTTCCTGCAAGACAGGAATGTCAGGTGTTCTGCCATGGCCAGCGAAGAGCCCTGGATACTCAATCCCATTGAGCAACGTGCCTGGCAACCCTGTTGGATCGCGAGGGTGGAGGGCTAGGGCCAATCCCCCCAGAAATGTCTTGGGAAACTTGCAGTGCCTTTTCGGGTGGAAGGTGTGGGCGTAACATCTCACAGCAAGAACTGGCAAATCTGGTGCAGTCCATGAGGAGATGCACTGCAGTACTTAATGCAGCTGGTGGCCACATCAGATACTGACTGTTACTTTTGACTCCCCCCTTTGTTCAGGGACACATTATTCCATTCCTGTTAGTCACATGTTTGTGAAACTTGTCTCAGTTGTTGAATCTTGTTATGTTCATACAAATACTTTAATTTGCTGAAAATAAAATGCAGTTGACAGTGAGTTTATAATGCTGTACATCCAATATGCTATGATTGACTAGTAGTACTGGTGAACAGCGAGTGTTTATTTTCTGTTCAATACCAACTACTAACTCACAACAACAACCTCTCTTCAATGTTCTCTCCGACCAATGTTAATGGACCCTCATGCGCATATACTTRCGCTTTTCTGTTTCTCTACTTTCATCCTCCCATTTCTCTCAAGCACTTGCAGTTCTTCTTTCAGCAGACATCCTTTGAGAGGAAATAGTTCCAACCAATGTTAATGGCACTTACATATACGTAAATACTGTCCTTGAACTGCTGAATACTATCTCTACGATTAGAAGGATGTTTTTTCTCTTGTCTTCTTATATCATCTTAATTCATTTAGCCTTGAGCATCGAGCGAGCGAACCTTTGAGTACCTTTTCATCCGTTCTAAATACAGAAAAATATCTTTCAAGTTCATCCTATGAGTAGATGGTAAGATATATATATATATATTTTTTTTTAAACAGACCAGGGACAAGAAAAAACATAAAAATAAGTTTGAAAAATAAAGTGATTTACCCCATTAAAATCGGTCTGATTTCCAGCCCAAAGCCCTGGTCTTCAGGCTGCCTTTCCTCTGCTCTTCCTCCTCCCCAGTCTGTCTCCCTCCTCCCCAGTGTGTTTCCCTCCGGATGAGTACTGTAGGAAACGAGTGGGGAGGAGCGGAGGTGTGGTGGAGGTGTGGTGGAGGTGGAGGAGACATCAGGCCCTAGTGCTAAATCTTATTTAACAGAGTTATAAACTGCGGCAGGATAATGGAGGTCATAAGACACTAATCTGCAGTTAGGGTGCTGTTAAAGTGGTGTGGAACCACACGTCATAATGAACGACCTGGCTGACTGATAATGTCCCCTCCGTCGTCTTACTGTCTGGCCTGCCCTGTCAGAGAGGGAGAGAGGGAAAGAGAGAGGGAGAAGGATCTGGCTAAAAATACTTGAATCAGTCATAGAACCCATTGCCCTTTATGGTTGTGAGGTCTGGGGTCCGCTCACCAACCAAGAMTTCACAAAATGGGACAAACACCAAATTGAGACTCTGCATGCAGAATTCTGCAAAAATATCCTTCGCATACAACGTAGAACATCAAATAATGCATACAGAGCAGAATTAGGCCGATACRCACTAATTATCAAAATCCAGAAAAGAGTAAACGTGTGCAATTGTATCAACACACCTAATTAACTGGGTGGACTGAGCGATTCCCAAGACCTTCCACAACAAAGCCATCACCTACAGAGAGATGAACCTGGACAAGAGTCCCCTAAGCAAGCTGGTCCTGGGCTCTGTTCACAAACAGACCCCACAGAGCCCCAGGACAGCAACACAATTAGACCCAACCAAATCATGAGAAAACAAAAAATAATTACTTGACACATTGGAAAGAATTAACAAAAAAACAGAGCAAACTAGAAAGCTATTTGGCACTAAACAGAGAGTACACAGTGCAGAATACCTGGCCACTGTGACTGACCCAAACTTAAGGAAAGCTTTGACTATGTACAGACTCAGTGAGCATCGCCTTGCTATTGAGAAAGCCGCCGTAGGCAGACATGGCCACTCAAGGAGAAGACAGGCTATGTGCACACTGCCCACAAAATTAGTGGAAACTGAGCTGCACTTCCTAACCTCCTGCTGCCCAATGTATGACCATATTAGAGACACATATTTTCCTCAGATTTACACAGATCCACAAAGAATTCGAAAAACAAATCCAATTTTGATAAACTCCCATATCTACTGGGTGAAATTCCCAGTGTGCCATCACAGCAGCAAGATTTGTGACCTTGTTGCCACAAAAAAAGGCAACCAGTGAAAACAAACACCATTGTAAATACAACACATATTTATGCTTATTTTATTTCCCTTGTGTACTTGAACCATTGTACAACACTCTGTCATCGTATATATACATAATATGACATTTGTTATGTCTTTATTGTTTGAAACTTCTGTATGTGTAATGTTTACTGTTAATTTTTATTGTTTATTTTCACTTTTGTAATTTATCTACCTCACTTGCTGTGCAATTGTTCAACACTTGTTTCCCATGCAATAAAGCCCTTGAATTTAATTGAAAAGAAAGAGAGGAGGGGAGAAGAGTAGAGAAAGAAAAAGAGAGAGGGATGAAAAAGAGTAGAGAGAGTGATTCTAGCAGTTCCCTTGTGGCACTTTCATGTTAGATGAATGTTTTTCCTCTTCATCAAAACAAGTCACACACCTCGTCTGCTGATGTGTTAAACACAATAGTTACATCACACACTCCAGCTGTGTTTCATGTTGGAGCAGTATTGGGGGTTCAGGGAACAGAGTGTAGGAGAAGGTTTAGAAACAGTGCACAAAGGGTGCGGCGAACGCAATCCCAGGACCACTGGACTGTCAAAATGTCCCCTGCAGCTATTTTATTTTGACACACCACACACAACAGTTATTGGGTTAGGCCTGTCAATGTGATGAACCCAAGCGTGCTCTTCAGCTTGAGGTAATCTTTGACGGCAGTAAATTTGTTCAAAACCACAGTGGCATATTGTCAGAACTTCATACATGTTACTACGAACGATTCGATTGCCACGGCCAGCATGTTTAACCCCACCTCAAGAACTCCCAATGGGGGGGGAGCGTACGAGAACGAGAGAGAGAGAGAGAGAGAGAGCAGGTGGCTGTGAGGAGAGGAGACCTGCTATCCTACTCCAATGAGCTTTGTTGCAAAAACATCAATATTGTCACATTCGTTTTACTCTGCCGCCATTAGATGTGAGAGAGCAGAGTTATGAGGCTGGAGGGCTGGAGGTGAGGATGTAGAAAATCCTAAGAGGTTTGATGCTGCTGCCACTACTTCAAGGCCTCGGGGAATGGTGGGGTGGGGGGTCGTTGACACTCTCAACAGGTTGAAAAGAGAGAAGGAGAGGGCGAGATGAAAGAGTGAGAAAGAGAGAGAGAGATACAGAGAGAGAGATAGAAGAGAAAGAGAGAAGAGAAGAGAGTGCAATAGAGAGAAGAGATACTGTAGAAAGAAAGAAAGAAAGAAAGAAAGAAAGAAAGAAAGAAAGAAAGAAAGAAAGAAAGAAAGAAAGAAAGAAAGAAAGAGAGAAAGAAAGAGAGGGGGGGTAAGATAAAAGACAGCTCCAAATCATTGAGCTGCTTATCAGTCAGTCTGCTTTACGAGGCTGCTCTCTCCCATGGAGGCCTCTCTGATACAGCCTCTAAAATGTTTGTAAGAAAGCACACACGGAACACATGCACGCACACACACACTCACACTTCACCCAGGAACACAGTGACCAACACCCATGCACGCACACACACAGGTTTTATTTCAACATTCATAGACCTAAATGAGATGTTTGTTCTTTCCTCAACCACTGTGTTTTTGTAGCAAATAGACAACATTGTCACATTGCCATGGTAATGTACCATTCTAGAAATGTACCAAGTATTTTGTAACCTGTATGGCACTGCTGTCTATTTTAAAGGTATTTAATTCAGGGCTGACAAGTTCCTTACCTTCTCTTACCTTTTATTTTTTTTATTTTTTTACTTTTACCCTTTTTCTCCCCAATTGGTAGTTACAGTCTTGTCGCTGCAACTCCCCTACGGACTCAGAAGAGGCGAAGGTCAAGAGCCATGCGTCCTCCGAAACACGACCCTCCCAAGCAGCACTGCTTCTTGACACACTGCTCGCTTAACCCGGAAGCCAGCCGCACCAATGTGTCAGAGGAAACACTGTCTAACTGACAACCGAAGTCAGCTTGTAGGCACCCGGCCCACCACAAGGAGTCGCTAGAGCACGATGAGACAAGGAAATCCCAGCTGGCCAAACCCTCACTTAACCTGGGCGACGCTGGGCTAATTCGCCGCGTCATGGCTGTGACAAAGCCTGGGATCGAACTCGAGGCTGTAGTGACGCCTCGGCACTGCGATGCATTTTTGCGGTAAAGCTGCAATTAGTTGGTTCTAATTTTGAATAGAGCAGACATTTCCATATATTTTTGTTGGCTGCATGTGTGACATAACTCCACCAGTCCTATTTATGATATCATTCGAAAGATTATACTGTTTAATTTATTTTCTTTTTATACATTTTTGTATTAATTAGTATAACCATAATATTTGTTTTATTATTTGTTTTGTCTTTTCTGGTAGATTAACCTGAAATAGCAATCAACTTTCTATGGCTTGTTTAAAAAATAGATTATTTAATTTTCAAATAACTGAAAGTGAGAGGTTGTAATCTATTTGAAGGGAAAAAGGCCATTCTTGAACATGGGATGAGACATTCTTACGAATCTGATGGGAAAACCAGTTCGGATTAAGGTATAGTTTTTGTATGACTGAAGCCTTCAGTGAGAGTTCTAATGCTTTAATATTTAATAATTTCTGCCATCCAAATTCATATTCACTATATAAAAGGGCCCATTTAATTTTGTCTGGCTTGCCATTCCAATTAAAATGTAATCTTTTTTGCTCATATAATTTAAAAAAAAKAATMTGTTGGGTGTTGGCAGGGCCATAAGCAAATAGGTAAACTAGGATATGACTAAATAGTTAATCAATGTGATTTTTTCCAAAAATAGACAGGTATTTTCCTTTCCATGGTAGCAAGATCTTATTTATTTTTGTTAACTTTCTATTAAAATGTATTGTAGTGAGATAATTTCTTTCTTTCGGGATATGAATACCTAGTGTCACGCCCTGATCTTTTTCACCTGTCCCTGTGATTGTCTCCACCCCCTCCAGGTGTCGCTTATTTTCCCCATTGCCAGTTCGTCTTGTATGTTTAGTCAAGTCAACCAGCATGTTTTTTCCCATATTCCTTTTCTATTCTGCTAGTCTTCCAGGTTTGACCACTGCCGGACTCTGAACTGGTTATGACCTTTTGCTTGTACACAACCATTCTCTTGCCTACCCCTTTTCGATTAATAAACATTGTAAGACTCCATCTGCCTCCTGTGTCTGCATCTGGGTCTCGCCTTGTGCCTTGATAACCTAGTATGTCCACTTCACCATCAGATCATTTTATTGGTAAACTACACGGTACTGTAAAAGTTGTATTTTTTACTGATCCAATATGTAATATACACTTATCATTTGATTGCAATCCAGAGAAGTTCGAAAAAATTATCTAGATCCTGTATGAGGCTGTGGAGGGATCGAAATGGAGGATTGAAAAGGAAACATGAATCATCAACGTACAAAGACACCTTTGTTTTTAAGCTCTGGATTTCTAGCCCCTTGATATTATTGTTGGATCTCATTTTAATAGCTAACATTTCGATGGCCATAATAAATAGATATGCCGATAGTGGACAACCTTGTTATACTCCACTTGACAGTTTAATACTTTCTGAGAAGTAGCCATTATTTACTATTTTACACCTATGGTTACTATATATATATATATATATATATATATATATATATATATAAAACTTTAACCTGTGGAATAAGATACTCAAATTTAAATATTCCAGGCATTAATATATAAATTCCAGTCGTACTTTCTCAAAAGCCTTTTCAAAGTCAGCTATGAATACCAGGCCTGGTTTCTCAGATTTTTCAAAGTGTTCTACTGTTTCCAGTGCCTGTCTTAAATGATCTCCAATGTATCGTCCATGTAAATAACCTGTCTGATTAGGATGAATAATATCCAACAATACCTTTATAATTCTATGCGCTAGGCATTTTGCTCGAATTTTTGCATGACAACATTGAAGTGTAAGGGGCCTCCAATTTTTTAAATGGGCTGGATCTTTATATTTACTGTTTCAGTAATAGTGAAATCAGACCTTTTTGAGTATCTAATAGTCTACCATTTGAATAGGAGTGGTTAAAACAGGTACACCTTAACTGGTATGCCATAAAGCCCTGTAGTTTTTCCTGACTTTATTTGCATCAAGAAATTCCTCCTCTGTAATTTGGCCTTCATATGAGTCTTTCTGTACAGCTGTTAATTTTACATTATTCATAGAAAAAAAGCATTGCAATTACCTTCGGTTAGTGGAGATGGAGTAGACAGWCAAAACATATGCTTAAAGTACTTTGCTTACTCTTTCAAAATATTGTTTGTTTCAGTAAATTATTTTTGGCAGTATTTATGTTGAAAAAATAAATATTGGTMAATTTTTCCCCATATTGTATACAGTTCACTTTATTTCTATAATGTATTACTCTCTGGTACAGTTTTTTTGTTATCTGTACTGTTAGTCCCTCTATTTCCTTTGTAAATATAACTCTTTGACCTAAATTGCTTTTGTTTTAAAGATGAGAATTTAATTGCATGGCCTCTATAAAGGTACATTTAAAAGTGTCCCATACAATAAGGGGATCTTGGATATACTTAGTATTGTCACGGCTTTCTAATTCGGACGAGGAGAGGCGAGAAGGATCGGACCAATACGCAGAGTGGTTTACGTGTCCATATTTATTAGCATCGAACTGAACACTATAATGGAAACAAAATAAACAAATAGAAAACTCGACGACAGTCCCGTTGTGGCCACAACGCTCACACGGAAGACAACAACCACCCAACTCACGCACTGACAATAAATTAAATACAAGAAAAAGAAACAGTCAGGAACGTGACTAACCCCCCTTAAGGTGCGACCCGGGCGCACCAGCATAAAACTCTAGGGGAGGGTCGGGGTGGGCGTCTGTCCACGGTGGCGGCTCTGGCGCTGGTCGTGGTCCCACCCCACCATAGTCAAACCCCGCTTCCGTGCCTCCTCCCAATGGCCACCCTCCATGTCAATCCCACTATACCAAGGGCAGCACCGGACTGAGGGCAGCTCGGACTGAGGGGCGCTCCGGACTGAGGGACGGATCCTGGCTGGCTGGCTCTGGGGATCCTGGCTGCGGCTCTGGCGGATCCGGCTGTGGGCTCTGGCGGATCCCGGCTGGCTGGCTCTGGCGGATCCCGGCTGGCTGGCTCTGGCGGATCCCGGTGGCTGGCTCTGGCGGCTCCGGCTGGCGCTCTGGCGGATCCCGGCTGGACGGCCGGCTGGTCCCAGCTGGCTGGCTCTGGCTGGTCCCGGGCTGGACGGCTCTGGCTGGTCCCGCTGGACGGCTCTGGCGGATCCTGTCTGGCGGAAGGCTCTGGCTGATCCTGTCTGGCGGAAGGCTCTGGCTGATCCTGTCTGGGCGAAGGCTCTGGCTGATCCTGGCTGGACCGGCTCTGGCTGTCCTGGCTGGACGGCTCTGGCTGGCCCTGCGACGGCTTGGCTGGTCCTGGCTGGACGGCTCTGGCTGGTCCTGGCTGGACGGCTCTGGCTGTCCTGGTGGACGGCTCTGGCTGGTCCTGGCTGGGCTCTGGCTGGCTGGCGGAGGCTCTGGCCATACGGACAGCGTGGGCAGGCAGACAGTTCGACAGCGCTGGGCAGGCAGACAGTTCAGACAGCGCTGGGAAGGCAGGCAGTTCAGCAAGCGCTGGGAGGCAGGCAGTTCAGACTCAGGCTGCGCTGGGAGAGGAAGTCTCTGACAGCGCTGGCAGGTGGGAGAAGCTGGAGAGAGAACCGACCGGAGACGGAACGCCTGGTGCGGGGGCTGCCACCGGAGGCTGGTACGTGGAGGTGGTACCGGGTATACCGGACCGTGAAGGAGGACACGCGCTCTTGAGACCGAGCCTCCCGACCCTACCAGGTTTTGAATGGTCCCCGTAGCCCTGCCAGTGCGGCGAGGTGGAATAGCCCGCACTGGGTATCGCTGGCGAACCGGGGACACCATCTGTAAGACTGGTGCCATGTACGCCGGCCCGAGGAGACGTACTGGAGGCCAGATATGTTGGGCCGGCTTCATGGCACCCGGCTCGATGTCCAACCTAGCCCTACCAGTGCGGCGAGGTGGAATAGCCCACACTGGGCTAAGCACGCGTACTGGGGACACCGTGCGCTTTACCGCATAACACGGTGTCTGACCAGTACGACGCCCTCTCACTCCACGGTAAGCACGGGGAGTTGGCTCAGGTATCCTACCCGGCTTTGCCACACTCCGCGTGTTCCCCCCCCAAGAAATTTTTGAGAAGGATCGGACCAATACGCGGAGTGGTTAGTGTCCATAATTTATTAGCATCGAACTGAACACTATAATGAAACAAAATAACAAATAGAAAACCGACAAACAGTCCCGTGTGGCACAACGACTACACGGAAGACAAACACCCACCCAACTCACGCCTGACCAACTAAATAAATACAAGAAAAAGGAAAACAGGTCAGGAACGTGACAAGTATACTTAGTATCCCTCATTTACTAAAGTGTTTACATTCCTTTGGCAGTTAACTGTACTGGCACATGTTTGTACACAGCGGTAGAGACATCAATGGGGGCCAGAGAGAAAAGGACTTGGTGATATGCTTTTACAGTACCTGAGATTTAGTTTCACAGATGTACAGAAATTTCATTTAATGTTACAAACACATGCACGAACACACACACACACAGTACCAGTCATACATGGAGCCATTAGTCTTAACAAACCTGTGCTAATGCATCTAGCTTATCTTTGATAACGTACTTCACTGTAGTAGGAGAAACATACTGGTTAAAATGTTTTCACAGAATTCATACAATATTAGACAGGAAATTGAGAATTGAGGGGGGAAAGAAAGCTACTTGGAAAGAAAAGCTTTTAACTCCTATCTGAAAAGATGACTCCTAGGGGATCGAAGTAGAACCCATTGTAACTGCAAAACAACTCCACTGAGTAGATTTTTCTGTGTAGCCGAGGAGATGCACTCCTTATCATTCTTTCCATTTCCTCTGTTCTTTTAGACTCTCAGAACTCCACACTTAGAATCTCAGAACCGTCTAAAAACAATCTGCAACAAAGTGAGACAGAGCAAGAGAGAGACAGAATGATTTATATACAGTACCAGTCAAAAGTTTGGACACCTCTACTCATTRAAGGGTTTTGCTTTGTTTTTACTATTTTCTACGTTCTAGAATAATAGTGAAGAGATCACGACTATGAAAAAACACATATGGAATGTAGCAACCAAAAAAAAGTGTTAAACAAAACAAAATATATTTTAGGTTTTAGATTCTTCAAAAAGTAGCCACCCTTTGCCTTGATGACAGCGTGGCACAATCTTGGCATTCTCGCAATCAGCTTCATGATGTAGTCACCTGGAATGCATTTCAATTAACAGTTGTGCCTTGTTAAAAGTTAAATTGTGGAATTTCTTTCCTTAATGMGTTTGAGCCAATCAGTTGTGTTGTGACAAGGTAGTGGTGGTATACACAAGATAACCCTATTTGGTAAAAGACAAAGTCCATATTATGGCAAGAACAGGTCAAATTAGCAAAGAGAAACAACAGTCCATCAATACTTTAAGAGATGATGGTCAGTCAACACTTAACCAGCATGGCTACCACAGAATTCTGCAGCGATACGCCATCCCATCTGGTTTGCGCTTAGTGGGACTATCATTTGTTTTTCAACAGGACAATGACCCAACACACCTCCTGGCTGTGTAAGGGATATTTGATCAAGGAGAGTGATGGAGTGCTGCATCAGATGACCTGGCCTCCATAATCACCCAACCTCAACCCAATTGAGATGGTTTGGGATGAGTTGGACCGCAGAGTGAAGGAAAAGCAGCCAACAATTGCTCAGCATATGTGGGAACTCATTCAAGACTGTTGGAAAATCATTCCTTATGAAGCTGGTTGAGAGAATGCCAAGGGTGTGCAAAGCTGTCATCAAGGCAAAGGGTGGCTACTTTGAAGAATCAAAAATATATTTTGGTTATTACATGATTCCATATGTGTTATTAGCATATGTGGACAACTACAAATAACTAGGTGTCTGGCTAGACTGTAAACTCTCCTTCCAGACCCACATTAAGCATCTCCAATCCAAAATTACATCTAGAATCGGCTTCCTATTTTGCAACAAAGCCTCCTTCACTCATGCTGCCAAACATACCCTCGTAAAACTGACTATCCTACCGATCCTTGACTTCGGCGATGTCATTTACAAAATAGCCCCCAACACTCTACTCAGCAAACTGTCCATCACAGTGCCATCCGTTTTGTCACCAAAGCCCCATATACTACCCACCACTGCAACCTATATGCTCTCGTTGGCTGACCCTCACTACATATCCATTGCCAAACCCACTAGCTCCAGGTCATCTATAAGTCTTTGCTAGGGAAAGCCCCACCTATCTCAGCTCACTGGTCACCATAGCAACACCCACCCGTAGCATGCGCTCCAGCAGATATATTTCACTGGTCATCCCCAAAGCCAACACTTCCTTTGGCCGCCTTTCCTTCCAGTTCTCTGCTGCCAATGACTGGAACGAATTGCAAAAATCTCTGAAGCTGGAGACTCATATCTCCCTCACTAACTTGAAGCATCAGCTGTCAGAGCAGCTTACCGATCACTGTACCTGTATACAGCCAATGTGTAAATAGCACACCCAACTACCTCATCCCCATATTATTACTTACCCTCTTGCTCTTTTGCACCCCAGTATCTCTACTTGCACATCATCCTCTGCACATCTATCACTCCAGTATTAATGCTAAATTGTCATTATTTCACCTATAGGGCACACACTGTACATAGATTTCTATTTTTCTTTTCTTTTGTGTTATTGACTGTACGTTTGTTTATGTGTAACTCTGTGTTGTTGTTTTTGTCACACTGCTTTGCTTTATCTTGGCCAGGCCGCAGTTGTAAATGAGAACTTGTTCTCAACTGGCCTACCTGGTTAAATAAAGGTGAAAAAAATAAAAATAAAATCCTAGTTTTGAAAATAGTAGAAAATAGTAAAAAAATTAAGAAAAACCCTGGAATGAGTAGGTGTGTCCAAACGTTTGACTATGACTACAGTCAAGGCCAAAATATTTGAGAATGACACAAGTATTAATATTCACAAAGCTTGCTGCTTCAGTGTCTTCAGATATTTTTTGTCAGATGTTACTATGGAATATTGAATATAATTACAAGCATTTCATAAGTGTCAAAGGCTTTTTGACAATTACAGGCTTTTATTGACAAAGAGTCAATATTTGCAGTGTTGACCCTTCTTTTTCAAGACCTCTGCAATCCGCCCTGGCATGCTGTCAATTAACTTCTGGAACACATCATGACTGATGGCAGCCCATTCTTGCATAATCAATGKTTGGAGTTTGTCAGAATGTGTGGGTTTTTGTTTGTCCACCCACCTCTTGAGGATTGACCACAAGTTCTCAATGGGATTAAGGTCTGGCGAGTTTCCTGGCCATGGACCCAAAATATCGATGCTTTGTTCCACGAGTCACTTAGTTATCACTTTTGCCTTATGGCAAGTTGCTCCATCATGCTGGAAAAGGCATTGTCCGTCACCAAACTGTTCCTTGATGGTTGGGAGAAGTTGCTCTTGGAAGATGTGTTTTAGAGGTCGACCGATTAATTGGAATGGCCGATTAAATTAGGGCCGATTTCAAGTTTTCATAACAATCGGTAATCTGCATTTTTTGATACCGATCATGGCCGATTACATTGCACTCCACGAGGAGACTGCGTGGCAGGCTGACCTCCTGTTATACCAGTGCAGCAAGGTGCCAAGGTAAGGTGCTAGCAAGCATTAAAGGTATCTTATAAAAAACAATCAATCTTAACATAATAACTAGTTAACTACACATGGTTGATGATATTACTAGTTTATCTAGCTTGTCCTGCGTTGCATATAATTGATGCGGTGCCTTAATTTATCATTGAATCACAGCCTACTTCGCCAAACGGGTGATTTAACAAGCGCATTTGCGAAAAAAGCACTGTCGTTGCACCAATGTGTACCGAACCATAAACATCAATGCCTTTCTTAAAATCAATACACAAGTATATATTTTTAAACCTGCATATTTTGTTAATATTGCCTGCTAACATTCATTTCTTTTAACTAGGGACATTGTGTCACTTCTCTTGCGTTCTGTGTAAGCAGAGTCAGGGTATATGCAGCAGTTTGGGCCGCCTGGCTCGTTGCGAACTGTGTGAAGACCATTTCTTCCTAACAAAGACAGCCAACTTCGCCAAACGGGGGATGATTTAACAACAGCGCATTTGCTAAAAGAAGCACAATCGTTGCATGAATGTACCTAACCATAAACATCAATGCCTTTCTTAAAATCAATACACAGAAGTATATWTTTTTTAAACCTGCATATTAGTATAAAGAAATTCATGTTAGCAGGCAATATTAAACAAGGGAAATTGTGTCACTTCTCTTGCGTTTATTGCACGCAGAGTCAGGGTATATGCAACAGTTTGGGCCGCCTGGCTCGTTGAACTAATTTGCCAGAATTTTACATAATTATGACGTAACATTAAAGGTTGTGCAATGTAACAGCAATATTTAGACTTATGGATGCCACCAGTTAGATAAAATACGGAACGGTTCCGTATTTCACTGAAAGAATAAACGTTTTGTTTTCGAAATGATAGTTTCCGGATTTGACCATATTAATGACCTAAGGCTTGTATTTCTGTGTGTTATTATATTATAATTAAGTCTATGATTTGATAGAGCAGTCTGACAGAGCGGTGGTAGGCAGCAGCAGGCTCGTAAGCATTAATTCAAACAGCACTGCGTTTACCAGCAGCTCTTCGCAATGCTTCAAACATTGCGCTGTTTATGACTTCAAGCCTTTCAACTCCTGAGATTAGGCTGGCAATACTAAAGTGCCTATTAGGACATCCAATAGTCAAAGGTATATGAAATACAAATGGTATAAAGAGAAATAGTCCTGTAATAACTACAACCTAAAACTTGTTACKRGGGAATATTGAAGACTCATGTTAWAAGGAACCACCAGCTTTCATATGTTCTCATGTTCTGAGCGAGGAACTTAAACGTTAGCTTTTTTACATGGCACATATTGCACTTTTACTTTCTTCTCCAAAACTGTTTTTGCATTATTTAAACCAAATTGAACATGTTTCATGATTTATTTGAGACTAAATTGATTTTATTGATGTATTATATTAAGTTAAAATAAAAGTGTTCATTGTTAATTCAGTATTGTTGTAATTGTCATTATTACACATATATATATAAATAAATAAATGGGCAGATTAATCGGTATCAGCTTTTTTTGGTCCTCCAATAATCGGTATTGGTATCGGCATTGAAAAATCATAAATCGGTCGACCTCTAATGTGTTGGTACCATTCTTTATTCATGGCTGTGTTCTAGGGCAAAATTGTGAGTGAGCCCGCTCCCTTGGCTGAGAAGCAACCCCACACATGAATGGTCTCAGGATGCTTTACTGTTGGCATGACACAGGACTGATGATAGCGCTCACCTTGTCTTCTCCGGACAAGCTTTTATCTGGATGGCCCAAACAATCGGAAAGGGGATTCAGAGAAAATGACTTTACACCAGTCCTCAGCAGTCCAATCCCTGTACCTTTTGCAGAATATCAGTCTGTCCCTGATGTTTTTCCTGGAGAGAAGTGGCTTCTTCGCTGCCCTTCTTGACACCAGGCCATCCTCCAAAGTCTTTGCCTCACTGTGCGTGCAGATCCYCACACCTGCCTGCTGCCATTCCTGAGCAAGCTCTGTACTGTGGTGCCCCGATCCCGCAGCTGAATCAACTTTAGGAGACGGTCCTGGCACTTGTTGGACTTTCTTGGGCGCCCTGAACCCTACTTCACAACAATTGAACCGCTCTCCTTGAAGTTCTTGATTATCCGATAAATGGATGATTTAGGTGCAATCTTACTTGCAGCAATATCCTTGCCTGTGAAGCCCTTTTTGTGCAAAGCAATGATGACAGCACGTGTTTCCTTGCAGGCAGCCATGGTTGACAGAGGAAGAACAATTATTCCAAGCACTACCCTCCTTTTGAAGCTTCCAGTCTGTTATTCGAACTCAATCAGAATGACAGAGTGATCTCCAGCCTTGTCCTCGTCAACACTCTTGTGTTAAAGAGAGAAGCACTGACATGATGTCAGCTGGTCCTTTTGTGGCAGGGCTGAAATGCAGTGGAAATGTTTTTTGGGGATTCAGTTCATTTGCATGGCAAATAGGGACTTTGCAATTAATTGCAATTCATCTGATCACTCTTCATAATATTCTGGAGTATATGCAAATTACCATCATACAAACTGAGGCAGCAGACTTTGTGAAAATTTATATTTGTGTCATRCTCAAAACTTTTGGCCACGACTGTATATACAGTTGAAGTCGGAAGTTTACATACACTTAGGTTGGAGTTATTAAAACTAGTTTTTCAACCACTCCACAAATGTCTTGTTAACTTCTCTGGGATATGTGGGACGCTAACGTCCCACTTGGCCAAAAGCCAGTAAAAATGCAGAGCGCCAAATTCAAATAAATTACTATAAAACTCCAACTTTCATGAAATCACACATGAAAGACACCAAATTAAAGCTACACTTATTGTGAATCCAGCCAACATGTCTGATTTCAAAAAGGATTTACGGCGAAAGCACACCAAACGATTATGTTAGGTCAGTACATAGCCACAGAAAAACACAGRCATTTTTCCAGCCAAAGAGAGGAGTAACAAAAAGCAGAAATAGAGATYAAATTYATCACTAACCTTTGATGATCTTCATCAGATGACACTCATAGGACTTCATGTTACACAATACATGTATGTTTTGTTCGGTAAAGTTCATATTTATATCCAAAAATCTGAGTTTAGGCGGGACGCTACTGTCTTACTTGGCCAAAAGCCAGAGAAAATGCAGAGCGCCATATTCAAATAAATTACTATAAAATATAAAAACTTTCATTAAATCACACATGAAAGATACCAAATTAAAGCTACACTGGTTGTGAATCCAGCCAACATGTCAGAAGTCAAATAGGCTTTTCGGCGAAAGCAAACGATGCTATTATCAGAGTTAGCACCATTGTAAACAAAGAGAGATAAGCATATTTCAACCCTGCAGGCGCGACACAAAACGCAGAAATAAAAATATAATTCATGGCTTTGTTCGATTAATTCTGTCGATATACATCCAAAATGTCCATTTATTTGGCGTTTGATCCAGAAAAACACCGGTTCCAACTTGTGAAACATGACTACAAAACATCTCAAAAGTTTCCTGTAAACTTTGCCAAAACATTTCAAACTACTTTTGTAGTACTACTTTAGGTATTTTTTTACGTAAATAATCGATCAAATTGAAGACGGGATGATCTGTGTTCAATACAGGATTAAAACAATCTGTAGCATGCTTTCTGGTCACGTGCCTCTATCTAACAGCACACAACAAGTGACCCTGATTCAAAATGGCCGTACTTCTCATCACTCAAAGGAAAAACCCTCAACTAATTTCTAAAGACTGTTGACATCCAGTGGAAGCGGTAGGAACTGCAAGAAGGTCAATTAGAAATCTGTATTCCCAATGAAAATCCATTGAAAAGAGAGTGACCTCAAAAAGAAAAAATCTGAATGGTGTGTCCTCGGGGTTTCGCCTGCTAAATAAGTTCTGTTATACTCACAGACATGATTCAAACAGTTTTAGAAACTTCAGATTGTTTTCTATCCAAATCTACTAACAATATGCATATCTTATCTTCTGCGGATGAGTAGCTGGCAGTTGAATTTGGGTATGCTTTTCATCCAAACGTGAAAATGCTGCCCCCTATCCTAGAGAAGTTAACAAACTATAGTTTAGGCAAGTCGGACAGGACATCTACTTTGTGCATGACACAAYCAATTTATCCAACAATTGTTTACAGACAGATTCTTTCCACTGTATACAATTCCAGTGGGTCAGAAGTTTACATACAGCCAACTAAGTCTGCCTTTTAAACAGCTTGAAAATTCCAGAAAATGATGTCATGGCTTTAGAAGCTTCTGATAAATGATGTCAAAGCCTGAGTCAATTGGAGGTGTACCTGTGGACGTTTTTCAAGGCCTACCTTCAAACTCAGTGCCTCTTTGCTTGACATCATGGGAAAATCAAAAGAAACATCAAAGACCTCAGAAAAAAATTGTGGACCTCCACAAGTCTGGAAATTACTCCCAAGGATGAACCAAACGCCTGAAGGCGCCATGGGACCATGCAGCCGTCATACTGCTCAGGAAGGAGACGCGTTCTTGTCTCCTAGAGATGAACATACTTGGGTGCGAAAAGTGCAAATCAATCCCAGAACAACAGCAAAGAACCTGTGAAGATGCTGGTGGAAACAGGTACAAAAGTATCTATTACCACATTAAAACGAGTCCTATATCAACATAACCTGAAAGGCCGCTCAGCAAGGAAGAAGCCCACTCCTCCAAAATTGCCATAAAAAAGCCAGACTACGGTTTGCAACTGCCAACATGAGGACAAAGATTGTACTTTTTGGAGAAATGTCCTCTGGTCTGATGAAACAAAAATAGAACTGCTTGGCCATAATGACCATCGATTAGGTTTGGAGGTAAAAAAGGGGACGCTTGCAAGCCGAGAACACCATCCCAACCGTGAAGCACGGGGTGGAAGCATCATGTTGTGGGGGCTTTGCTGCAAGAGGAACTGGTGCACTTCACAAAATAGATGGCATCAAGAGGACGGGAAATAATGTGGATATATTGAAGCAACATCTCAAGACATCAGTCAGGAAGTAAAAGCTTCCAAATGGACAATGACCCCAAGCATATCCCAAAGTTGTGGCAAAATGGCTTAAGGACAACAAAGCCAAGGTATTGGAGTGGTCATCACAAAACCCTGACCCTGACAATCCCTATAGAACATTTGTGGGCGAACTTAAAAAGCGTGTGCGAGGCCTACAAGCCTGACTCAGTTACACCAGTCTGTCAGAAGGAATGGACCAACATTTACCCAACTTATTGTGGGAAGCTTGTGGATGGCTACCTGAAACGTTTGACCCAAGAAAAAACGATTTAAAGGCAATGCTACCAAATACTAATTGAGTGTATGTAAACTTCTGACCCACTGGGAATGTGATGAAAGAAATAAATCACTCTACTATTATTCTGACAATTCACATTCTTAAAATAATGTGGTGATCCTAACTGACCTAAGACAGGGAATTTCTACTGGGATTAAATGTCAGGAATTGTGAAAAACTGAGTTTAAATGTATTTGGCTAAGGTGTATGTAAACTTCCGACTTCAACTAGCTAGCTAGATAGCTATGGCCTTCTGCTCATTTGAATACCTGTACTCCATTATAAACATCCCAACAGTAAGACCCACCCACAACCTCTCACACAGACATTCCAACAGAGACATTAATGGCATTAACCTTGCGCACACAGAAAACACATGAATCACAGTTTCACTCATAACACAAGAAAGTACACCCCTGCCCGACTCCCGGTTCACACGTGTCAACCAGCTGTTAGTGGCCAGGCCCCCTTAATAGCTGCCAGGCCCTCAGCACCGCAGAGTAAAAGTCTGCTGTACTCAGCCTCTCCAGCTTCATGAGGAACAGCTGCCGGTCCAACCCTAATCCACCAGCTCTCCTCAGCAGCGCACATGCTGGTTCCCTCCAGCCGACATCAGTATTGTACAGCAGTCTCTCCGCCACTTTTAGTCGGAAAGCTGCCACCCTGCTCTCCAGTTCCATCAGGCCCTGTCCTCATTAGTGGACGGACATGGACAACACTGCCGCCCTCAGCCAGTGATGGCCCGAACAGAATAAAAAAAATCCACCAGCTTGTGTTGCAGTTCTGTGAGCAGACCGGCGTGGGGGTTGAGGACAGCCAGTTTATGCTACAGGGAAGAGGACACCCAGTTTATGCTACAGGGAAGATACCACCAGGTTGTTGACTATCAGCACCCTCCCTCTATATATGACACTTCAGACAGGAAGCACTATCACCTGGCCAGTCTTGACACCACTGCCTGTGACCGCTAATCCCAGGTCTTCCTGACCCACCTCTCTGAGCCCAGGTACACCCCCAAAATGTTAAGCCCTTCACAACCCCACTGCAAACCCCCTGGAAGCAGAGGGGGGGCCATGGGCCCTCCATGCCAAACATAACAGAGATTTGTTCTTGCCCCAGTTCACCTTAGCTGACGAAGCTCCCTRGTACACCTTCAGACTATTCTCTAGTGCCTGCATATCCTGCCCATCACAGAAACGTCATCAGCATACGCCGACACTGCTATGCATGTCAACACACCCATAACTGTCCAGCACACTCCCTGCCAAAAAAAGCTCAAAAAAGGCTCAATGGCTAGTGTATATAACTGCCCCGATAGAGTCCCCGATAGAGTATATAACTGCCCCTTGTCTAATGCCCCATCTTACCCAGACTGGCCAACTGAGCCCTCCTCCCACCTTGACCATACATGATGCCCCAACATCCTCACACAGGCCAAAAAAACTTTCCCCAAACATCACATTAAACAGATACTCATGGTCCACTCTATCAAAAGCCTTCTTGATCTAGAGAGACCAGTCCAAAGTTCACAATTGAACCTCTCGAAAAGTCCAACAAGTTCGTGATTGATCGTCCCGGTACACAATATGTCTGGTCCTTGTGTACTACAGTGTCCAGATGGGACTTCAGTCTGTTAGAGAGGACCTTGGCAAATATCTTGTAGTCCGCACAGAGCAATGCCACAGGCATCCAGTTCTTAAGTTCACACAAGTCCCCTTTTTTGGGCAGGAGAGTCAGAGCTGCCCGACAACAGCTCATCGGCAACTCTCCTACCCCAACGTATAATTAACACGCAACACGCAAAAGAAGTCCAGTCCAATTATTCCCCAGGATTTTTATAAAACTCCACTGGGAGTCAATCGACCCCCAGTGCGCGACCGGGGAACATCTGGGTTACGGCCTCTGCCAATACATAGGACAACAGAGGAATGTACATTTCATCCCTCTGTGCTAGAGAGAGCTTAGAGAGTTCTGCAAACAAAACCTGAGCACACATAAGATCACAAAGGTCTGCCCTATACAACTCCGTATAAAACTCCACAGTCCACTCCCGCATCTCCCCCACCACAGAGGTCACCCTCCCATCAGACAGCTGTAGACAATGGATACCTTTGGCTTCACCGCTCTGTCTTTCCAAACCAAAGAAGGAGGAGCTGGGAGAACTGAACTGAGGAGCTGAGCATCTCCTTGAGCATGGAGAACCTAGCTCTTACAAGTGCTCCCTTTGCTTTAATCTAGCAAAAACTGCCAAGGTCCCTACGTAATTCAGTTAAATTAGCCTGAAGGTCTACATTGCCTTGGCCCACCATCTCTACCTCCATCTCACTAATACTATGTCCGAGTTCCCCCAATACTCTCCTAGCCTCTGATGGTGAGAGAACTGTATACTGCTGACAGAAAATCCAAATTTGGACTTTCCCCACATTCCACCATTGACTCAGAGACTCATACTCCTCTCTTTGCTGCCCCAACCTTTCCCAAAAAATCTGGAAACCTGAGCAAAAAGTGGCATCTTTACATTAAACTTCCAATAGGATGCATGCCGAGGCCCTGATGAAATAGACGGTTATGTGGTGATCCGAAAAACCCACCAGGAGAATGGTAGCGCCCAACAGCCTATTGCTCTGATTCCTGGACATGTAAAAACTATCAAGTCGGGCTGCACTCACCCTAGCCCCAAAAGACCTTCACCCATGTATACGGTCTTGTGTCAGGATGTTTAGTTCTCCAAACATACACTAGGTCAAACTGATTAATGGTGTACCTTAACACTCCCACTGACCCTGAATGAGGCTCCTCCCCATTTGTCTTTCGTAAAATTCATTGTACATTTCCAGTCCCGGCCGACCACCAGCGTCTCCTCAGGCGCTACCTGTGAGATTTCCTGTCTAAGACATCCAAATAGAACCCTCCTCTCTCTCCCTGTGTTAGACGCATACACATACAAAGACAAAACCCATGTCGATAAATTCTGCTTTTATTACAAGCAGCCTACCCCTAAACAACTCCTTTGAGGAGCAAATTTTTACAGGCAGACCCTGTACAAAAAGGACTGCCACGCCTGCACATAAATTTGTCCCATGGCTCAACGCACTTGCCACTTTCCACCAAAGCCCCTAATCAACTTCAATCTAATCCAATTGCATTAGTCGCTTGCGCCGAATACAACAGGTGTAGACCTTAGTGAGATGCTTACTTAGAAGCCCCTAACCAACAWTGCAGATTAAAAAATACAAATAAGAAAGAAAAAGTAATTAAAGAGCAACAGTAAAATAACAATAGRGAGACTATATACATGGGGTACCGGTTAGTCGAGGTAATATGTACATGTAGGTAGAGTTATTAAAGTGACTATGCATAGATAATAATAGAAAGCAGCAGTGGTGTAAAAGAGGGGTGGGGGTGGGCAATGCAAATAGTCTAGGTAGCCATTTGATTAGATGTTCAGGAGTCTTATGGCTTGGGGGTAGAAGCTGTTTAGAAGCCTCTTGGACCTAGACTTGGCTCTGCTTGCCGTGCGGTAGCAGAGAGAATAGTCTATGACCAGGCTGACTGGAGTCTGACAATTTTTAGGGCCTTCCTCTGACACCGCTTGGTACAGAGGTCCTGGATGGCAGGAAGCATGGCCCCAGTGATGTACTGGGCCGTATGCACTACCCTCTGTAGTGTCTTGCGGTCGGAAGCCGAGCAGTTGCCATACCAAGAAGTGATGCAACCAGTCAGGATAATCTCGATGGTGCAGCTGTAGAACCTTTTGAGGATCTGAAGACCCATGACAAATCTTTTCAGTCTCCTGAGGGGGAATAGGTTTTGTCGTGCCCTCTTCACAACTGTCTTGGTGTGTTTGGACCATGATAGTTTGTTGGTGATGTGGACGCCAAGGAACCTCTCAACCTGCTCCACTACAGCCCCATCAATGAGAATGGGGGCAATCTCTTTCCTCCTTTTCCTGTAGTCCACAATCATCTCCTTTGTCTTGATCATATTGAGGGAGAGGTTGTTGGCCTGGCACCACACGGCTAGGTCTCTGACCTCCTCCCTATAGGCTGTCTCGTCGTTGTCAGTGATCAGGCCTACCACTGTTGTGTCATCTGCAAACTTAATGATGGTGTTGGAGTCGTGCCTGGCCGTGCAGTCATGAGTGAACAGGGAGTAAAGGAGGGGACTGAGCACGCACCTCTGAGGGGCCCCTGTGTTGAGGATCAGTGTAGCGGATGTGTTGTTACCTACCCTTACCACCTTTGGGCGGCCTGTCAGGAAGTCCAGGATCCAGTTGCAGAGGGAGGTGTTTAGTCCCAGGGTCCTTAGCTTAGTGATGAGCTTTGAGGAAACTATGGTGTTGAACGCTGATCTGTAGTCAATGAATAGCATTCTCACATAGGTGCTCCTTTTGTCCAGGTGGGAAAGGGCAGTGTGGAGTGCAATAGAGAATGCATAATCTGTGGATCTGTTAGGGCGGTATGCAAATTGGAGTGGGTCTAGGGTTTCTGTGATAATGGTGTTGATGTGAGCCATGACCAGCCTTTCAAAGCACTTCATAGCTACAGACGTGAGTGCTACGGGTCGGTGGTCATTTAGGCAGGTTACCTTAGTGTTCTTGGGCACAGGGACTATGGTGGTCTGCTTAAAACATGTTGGTATTAGAGACTCAGACAGGGAGAGGTTGAAAAATGTCAGTGAAGATACTTGCCAGTTGGTCAGCGCATGCTCGGAGTGCACGTCCTGGTAATCCGTCTGGCCCTGCGGCCTTGTGAATGTTGACCTGTTTAAAGGTCTTACTCACATCGGCTGCGGAGAGTGTGATCTGACAGCCATCCGGAAGAATCACGGAACATATTCCACTCTGTGCTAGCAAAACAGTCATGTAGCTTAGCATCTGTGTGTGGAGTAAAGGTGGTCTAGAGGTTTTTCCCTCTGGTTGCATATTTAACATGCTGATAGAAATTTGGTAAAACTGATTTAAGTTTCCCTCCATTAAGGTCCCTGACCACTAGGAGCGCCACCTCTGGATGAGCGTTTTCCTGTTTGCTTATGGCGGATTACAGCTCATTGCTGGCACTAAGACCGCACTCATCGGTCTGTGGTGGTATGTAGACAGCTATGAAAAATACAGATGAAAACTCTGTAAGTAGATGGTGGTCTACAGCTTATCATGAGATACTCTACATCAGACGAGCAAAACTTTGAGACTTCCTGAGATATCGTGCATCAGCTGTTGTTTACATATATACATTGTCCGCCCCCCCTTGTCTTACCAGACGCCGCTGTTCTATCCTGCCGATACAGCGTATACCAGCCAGCTGTATGTTGATAATGTCGTCGTTCAGCCACGACTCCATGAAGCATAAGATATTACAGTTTTTAATGTCCCGTTGGTAGTTTAATCTTCCTCGTCGGTCGTCAATTTTATTTTTTTAWCATGATTGCATGTTAGCTAGTAGAACGAAAGGCAGTGGGGGTTTATTCGATCGCCTACGAATTCTCAGAAGGCAGCCTGACTTCTGTCCTCTTTCTCCGTCTTCTCTTCACGCAAATMATGGGGATTTGGGCCTGCTCCCGGGAAAGCAGTATGTCCTTCACGCCGGGCACGTCGGACTTGTTAAAGAAAAAAAAAGCTTCTGCCAGTCCGTGGTGAGTAATCGCTGTTCTGATGTCCAGAGGTTATTTTTGGTCTTAAGAGACGGTAGCAGCAATATTATGTACAGAATAAGTTTAAAAATAAGTTACAAACAATGCAAAAAACTAACAAATAAAACATATTCGGTTAGGAGCAKGTAAAACGTCAGCCATCTTATCTGGCGGCATGATATCACCACATCACTATGAGTCTCCTGCAGAAACAACACCTGTACTTATTTTTGTTTTACATATTCTCCCAACACACTCCTCTTTCCCGCATCTCTGGGGCCATTTCTATTAAGCAAGACTACCCGAAGAGTCTCCATTGTAATGAACACAATGGGAGACAGAGAGCTGGTTTCAAGTGCAGGGCGCAGCAGGTGTTTAGTGGTAAAGGACCACAGGAAGAGGCAGGTAGCTGGGTCCAGAGGCAGGCAGAAGGTCATACACAGGGGGTCCAAAAAGGCAACAGTACAGGCAGGGAATAGGCAAAAGGCGTCGTTAGTGAGGCAGGCCAAAACTATCATACACAGGAGGATTCAATTACGTGATAAAACAGCGCTCCGAATATTTTGTGTCACAAAACAAACAATACCTCACAACGATGGAATGCAAAGAACTGAACTAAATAGTGTGATAATGACATACAGGTGTGTAAACAGGTYATCAGAATTCAGGTGATTGGGATCTGGAGAGTGAGCTGCGTTCAGGGGATCTAGGTGTTTGAGATTGTGAACTGGAAAGTAGGCTGGAAAGTGAGCGGCGTTCAGGGGATCTACGTGTTTGAGTGTGTGAGTTGGAAGCAGACGTTACATTCATAAATGGGAGAAAAGCCAGCAAAGAAAGAGACCAATAGCAAAGCTCAAAAAGCCCCAGTACCAGAAGAAAACTATTCATGTAAACAACATTTGAAGGTAGACCTTTACGCACGGTTGTGACCCAATTCCTCAACCTAAACCATTTCCTGGGTGAGAGGACACCATGCCCCTCATTTTTCATAGCATGTTGTACTGATCTTACAAACTTTCTCGAATCGGGGGAAAAAGCCTCAAGATTAACCTTTTCCTCCTAGGTCTCATTCAGGAACCATGTCAGTTCCCTCACCGTGCACTTTGACCCTTCTGCTGACTGGCTGTCAGCTCCAGACCCATTGAGGAGGAGTCTGAAAAAGAASCCTCCTCATCATCCTCTTCCTCATCTCCATCTCCCATCGTGACCACCTGCCCTTCCTCTCTGGTCAGGGACTCCCCCCAGCACCGGGCAAAGGTTCCGTGGTGCCTTTGACCACTCAGCCTCTCCCCTCCCACCTCCTTTCTTCTCCCCCTTTTTCCTCTTCCACTTGACACTTCCCCACTATACTCTCCTCATCCACTAGCATAACCTGATTAGGCCCAGCCTCATCTACACCCCCATCCATAACATGACTAGACCCAGCTTCATCTACAGCGCCATCTTTAGCCTGATACTTCCGGCGCCGACCGAGATGGCCGCATCGCTTCGCGTTCCTAGGAAACTATGCAGTATTTAGTTTTTTTATGTGTTATTCCTTACATTGGTACCCCAGGTAATCTTAGGTTTCATTACATACAGTCGGGAGGAACTACTGAATATAATAGCAACGTCAACTCACCATCGTTACAACCAGGAATATGACTCTCCCGAAGTGGATCCTGTGTTTTGCCTTCCACCCAATACAATGGATCTGATCCCAGCCGGCGACCCTAAACAACGACGCCGTAAAAGGGGCAAACGAAGCGGTCTCCTGGTCAGGCTTCGGAGACGGGCACATCGCGCTCCTCTCCCTAGCATACTACTCGCCAATGTCCAGTCTCTTGACAATAAGGTTGATGAAATCCGAGCAKGGGTAACATTCCAGAGAGACATCAGGAATTGTAACGTTCTTTGCTTCACGGAAACATGGCTCACTCGAGAGACGCTAACGGAGTCGGTGCAGCCAGCTGGTTTCTTCARGCATCGCGCCGACAGAAACAAACATCTTTCTGGTAAGAAGCGGCGCGGGGGTGTATGCCTTATGATTAACGAGACGTGGTGTGATCATAACAACATACAGGAACTCAAGTCATTCTGTTCACCTGATTTAGAACTCCTCACAATCAAATGTCGACCGCATTATCTACCAAGGGAATTCTCTTCGATTATAATCACAGCCGTATATATTCCCCCCAAGCAGACACATCGATGGCCCTGAACGAACTTTATCTGACTCTTTGTAAACTGGAAACCACACAGCCTGAGGCTGCATTCATCGTAGCTGGGGATTTTAACAAGGCTAATCTGAAAACAAAACTCCCTAAATTCTATCAGCATATCGATTGTGCTACCAGGGCTGGTAAAACCTTGGATCATTGTTATACTAACTTCCGCGGACGCATATAAGGCCCTCCCCCGCCCTCCTTTCGGAAAACTGACCACGATTCCATTTTGTTGCTCCCAGCCTACAAACAGAAACTAAAACAGCAAGCTCCCGCACTCAGGTCTGTTCAACGCTGGTCCGACCAATCTGATTCCACGCTTCAAGACTGGCTTCGATCACGTGGGTTGGGATATGTTCCGCATTGCGTCCTACAACAACATTGACGAATACGCTGATTCGGTGAGCGAGTTCATTAGAAAGTGCATTGACGATGTCGTACCCACAGCAACGATTAAAACATTCCCAAACAAGAAACCGTGGATTGATGGCAGCATTCGCGTGAAACTGAAAGCACGAACCACTGCTTTTAACCAGGGCAAGGTGACCGGAAACATGACTGAATACAAACAGTGTAGCTATTCCCTCCGCAAGGCAATCAAACAAGCTAAGTCCCAGTATAGAGACAAAGTAGAGTCGCAATTCAACAGCTCAGACACAAGAGGTATGTGGCAGGGTCTACAGTCAATCACGGATTACAAAAAGAAAACCAGCCCCGTCGCGGACCAGGATGTCTTGCTCCCAGACAGACTAAATCACTTTTTTGCTCGCTTTGAGGACAATACAGTGCCACTGACACGGCCCGCTACCAAAACCTGCGGGCTCTCCTTCACTGCAGCCGAGGTGAGTAAAACATTTAAACGTGTTAACCCTCGCAAGGCTGCAGGCCCAGACGGCATTCCCAGCCGCGTCCTCAGAGCATGCGCAGACCAGCTGGCTGGTGTGTTTAAGGACATATTCAATCAATCCTATCCCAGTCTGCTGTTCCCACATGCTTCAAGAGGGCCACCATTGTTCCTGTTCCCAAGAAAGCTAAGGTAACTGAGCTAAACGACTACCGCCCCGTAGCACTCACTTCCGTCATCATGAAGTGCTTTGAGAGACTAGTCAAGGACCATATCACCTCCCCCCTACCTGACACCCTAGACCCACTCCAATTTGCCTTACCGACCCAATAGGTCCACAGACGACGCAATCGCAACCCACACTGCACACTGCCCTAACCCATCTGGACAAGAGGAATACCTATGTGAGAATGCTGTTCATCGACTACAGCTCAGCATTTAACACCATTTTACCCTCCAACTCGTCATCAAGCTCGAGACCCGTGGGTCTCGACCCCGCCCTGTGCAACTGGGTCCTGGACTTCCTGACGGGCCGCCCCCAGGTGGTGAGGGTAAGGAAACAACATCTCCACCCCACTGATCCTCAACACTGGGGGCTCCACAAGGGTGCGTTCTGAGCCCTCTCCTGTACTCCCTGTTCACCCACGACTGCGTGGCCATGCACCCTCCAACTCAATCATCAAGTTTGCGGACGACACTACAGTGGTAGGCTTGATTACCAACAACGACGAGACGGCCTACAGGGAGAGGTGAGGCCCTCGGAGTGTGGTGTCAGGAAAATAACCTCACACTCAACGTCACAAAACAAAGGAGATGATTGTGAACTTCAGGAAACAGCAGAGGGAGCACCCCCTATCCACATCAAGGGACAGTAGTGGAGAGGTGGAAAGTTTTAAGTTCCTCGGTGTACACATCACGGACAAACTGAATTGGTCCACCCACACAGACAGCGTTGTGAAGAAGCGCAGCAGCGCCTCTTCAACCTCAGGAGGCTGAAGAAATTCGGCTTGTCACCAAAGCACTCCAAAACTTCTACAGATGCACAATGAGAGCATCCTGTCGGGCTGTTATCACCGCCTGGTACGGCAATGCTCCGCCCACAACCGTAAGGCTCTCCAGAGGAGTAGTGAGGTCTGCACAACGCATCACCGGGGGCAAACTACCTGCCTCCAGGACACCTACACGCCCGATGTCACAGGAAGGCCATAAAGATCATCAAGGACAACAACCAACCGAGCCACTGCCTGTTCACCCCGCTATAATCCAGAAGGCGAGGTCAGTATAGGTGCATCAAAGCAGGGACGAGAGACTGAAAAAACAGCTTCATCTCAAGGCCATTCAGACTGTTAAACAAGCCACCACTGTTTGTGTTAGTGGCCGCTGCCAACATACTGACTCAACTCCAGCCACTTTAATAATGGGAATTGAGGAAATGATGTAAAAATGTATCACTAGCCACTTTAAACAATGACACTTAATATAATGTTTACATACCCTACATTACTCATCTCATATGTATATGTATATACTGTACTGTATATCATCTACTGCATCTTGCCATCTTTATGTAATACATGTATCACTAGCCACTTTAAACTATGCCACTTTATGTTTACATACCCTACATTACTCATCTCATATGTATAGACTGTACACTATACCATCTACTGCATCTTGCCTATGCGTTCTGTACCATCACTCATTCATATATCTTTATGTACATATTTCTTATCCCTTTACACTTGTGTTATAAGGTAGTAGTTGTGGAATTGTTAGGTTAGATTACTTGTTGGTTATTACTGCATTGTCGGAACTAGAAGCACAAGCATTTCGCTACACTCGCATTAACATCTGCTAACCATGTGTATGTGACAAATAAAATTTATTTGATTTGATGATTTGATTTGACTAGGCCAGCTCATCTACACCACCACCATAACATGACTAGACCAGCTCATCTACACCACCACCATAACATGACTAGACCAGCCTCATCTACACCACCACCATAACATGACTAGACCAGCCTCATCTACACCACCACCCATAACATGACTAGAACCAGCCTCATCTACAGCGCCATCTTAGCCTGACTAGGTCCAGCCTCATCTACAGCCCATCTTTAGCCTGACTAGTCCGCCTCATCTACACCACCATCTGTAGCCTGACTAGGCCCAGCCTCATTTACACACCATCTGTAGCCTGACTAGGCCCAGCCTCATCTACACCACCATCCATGACATGACTAGGCCCAGCCTCATCTACACCACCATCTGTAGCCTGACTAGGCCCAGCCTCATCTACACCACCATCCATAACATGACTAGACCCAGCCTCATCTACAGCGCCATCCTTGGCATGACTAGGCCCAGCCTCATCTACACCACCATCCCTGGCATGACTAGGCCCAGCCTCTGCTGCCTGCGTCTCAATGCCCCCTGCACGTTGACCTTGATTTCCCCCACTGGCGTTTGTACCCTGACCTTGTCTACGGCCTTTATGTGGTCACGCAAAGCTCTTATGTGTAATGAACACGAGGGGAGACAGAGAGCTGGTTTCAAGCGCAGGGCGCAGCAGGTGTTTTTGCAAAGGACCACAGGAGGAGGCAGGTAGCTGGGTCCAGGGGAAGGCAGAAGGTCATACACAGGGGTCCACAAAGGCAACAGTACAGGCAGGGAAAAGGCTAGTAACATAGTCCGGGAGATCAGGCAATAGGTAGATAACAAGAAATCCGATAGGCTAAAGTACAGGCAGGGAATAGGCGTCGTTAGTGAGGCAGGCAAAAACTGTCATTCACGGGAAAAACAGAGCTCTGAAAGAAGTGTGTCACAAAACAAATAATACCTCACAGTGATGGGGTGCAAAGAACTGAACTAAATAGTGTGTGATAATGACATACAGGTGTTTGAACAGGTGATTAGAATTCAGGTGATTGGGATCTGGAAAGTGAGCTGCATTCAGGGGATCTACGTGTTTGAGGGTGTGAGTTGGAAGCAGACATTACATTATTCCCCAAATCCCCACACTTAAAACACCGTAGACTATCTGTGCTGGCAAACCCTGCGTAGAGCCCCTCCCCATGCCTCACTTTAAAATGAACATTTAGCTGTTGCTCATTGTTATTCAGAAACATGAACACTTGCCTCTGGAACGAAACAACATGCTTAACGGCATCTGCCTGAAAYCCTGCRYACAGTACACGAAAACCGCTAGCAAACTTACCAAAACGACTCAGCTCTTTCCTGATTTGATCATCTGTAATAAACGGAGGCAAATTTGCAACTACCACCCTGGTCGAAGGGGTAGAAAGAGGAGAAATTGTCACCAACACACCAAATACAAATATTCCACTAGCAATGAGCCTACCCACCAAATGTGCTCTTTTCAGATTTGTTCATTCTGCAAGCGGAATGTATAAATTCAGCTCCTACCTGTTCGCCGATGGCGAGCAGAACCTCCTCCACCTTAATTCCATTCTCAGGAACACACCTGAATCCATGCCGTAACGCCAGCGTCTCCTCTGCGCTTGGCTCCTCTGCGCTTGGCTCCATCACACACACCACACCGTTCAAACCCCAGGAAATTAAAACTCTGTTCTCTTCCACCCTAACTTTGACAAAAAAAACTGTGGTTACCGGTAAAACAAACAGTGCATTAACCTCTCTAGGGTATGTGGGACGTTAGCGTCCCACCTCGACAACAGCCAGTGAAACTACAGGGCGCCAAATTCAAAACAACAGAAATCCTCAAACATACAAGTATTTTACACCATTTTAAAGCTACACTTGTTGTAAATCCAGCCAAAGTGTACGATTTCAAAAAGGGTTTACGACGAAAGCACACCAAGCGATTATGTTAGGTATGAGCCAAGTCACAGAAAAAGACAACCATTTTTCCAGCTAAAGAGAGCAGTAACAAAAAGCAGAAATAGAGATAAAATTAATCACTAACCTTTGATAATCTTCATCAGATGACACTCATAGGACTTCATGTTACACAATACATGTATTTTTTGTTCAGTAAAGTTCATATTTATATCCAAAAATCTGAGTTTAGGCAAGACGCTACTGTATCGGCAAAAAGCCTGAGAATGCAGAGCGCCAAATTAAAATTAATTACTATGAAAATTACTATAAAATCAAACTTTCATTAAATCACACATGAAAGATACCAAATTAAAGCTGGTTGTGAATCCAGCCAACATGTCAGAATTCAAATAGGCTTTTCAGCGAAAGCATACGATGCTATTATCTGAGCATAGCACCATAGTAAACAAACGAGAGAAAACATTTCAACCCTGCAGGTGCGACACAAAACGCAGAAATAAAAATATAATTAATGCCTTACCTTTGACGAGCTTCTGTTGTTGGCACTCCAATATGTCCCATAAACATCACAAATGGTCCTTTTGTTCGATATATATCCAAAATGTCCATTATTTTGGTGCGTTTGCTCCAGAAAAACACCGGTTCCAACTTGCTCAAACGTGACGACAAAATATCTCAAAGGTTACCTGTAAACTTTGCCAAAAAATGTCAAACTACCTTGTAATACAATTAAAACCTCTTGGAAATAGGGGGCGCTGTTTTCACTTTGGGAAAAAATCGTGCCCAAATTAAACGGCCTCGTACTCTGTTCTAGATCATACAATATGCATATCACTATTACTATTGGATAGAAAACACTCTGAAGTTTCTAAAACTGTTTGAATTATATCTGTGAGTAAAACAGAACTCATTTGGCAGCAAACTTCCAAACAGGAAGTGAAAATTCTGAAAATGGGGTTCTGTGTCAGGGCTTGCCTATTCAATTGCCTTATATGTATGGATCTGTATGCACTTCATACGCCTTCCACTAGACGTCAACAGGCAGTAGAATGTTGAATGGGGTGTCTAGCTTTGATGTGAGACCGAATGAGAGGTTTGGACGTGACAGGTCCGCCCTATTGGCAGTATTCAACTGCGCACCAGGAACACACATTGTCTTCTGAAATGCGTTAGGTATACACGACGAAATGCTCCGTCTCGGACTTTATTGGATACATATGAGAAAACATCATAAAGATGGATTTCAACCGAGTTTGACCAGTTTATTCAACGTTTATTGTGAATTTTGGAATTTTTCGTTCAATGCGCCAAGAGAAGATGGACACGTGTGCGCCACAATGCTAGCCAAAGTTGCTAATTCGACAGAAGAAATGGACATTCTAAAACAAAACAACGATTTATTGTGGAAATAGGACTCCTTGCACTACTTCTGATGGAAGATCATCAAAGGTAAAGAATATTTATGATGTTATTTCGTATTTTTTGGTATATGTTGGCTCCAACAAGGCGGAGAATTGCTGGGCGCTGTCTCACAATATGCATGCTGTACTTTGTACTAAAGTTATTTTTTAAAATCTAACAGCGGTTGCATTAAGAACCAGTGTATCTTTCATTTGCTGTACAACATGTATTTTTTAGTAAATACATGTTGACATCTAGTGGAAGCCGTAGGAACTGCAAGCAATTCGCTTAGAAATCTGGTTTTCCCAATGAAAACTCATTGAAAAGACAGTGACCTCAAAAAAACAATCTGAATGGTTTTGTCCTCGGGTTCGCCTGCTAAATAATAACAATATGCATATCTTTTTATCTCCTGGGATGAGTAACTGGCAGTTGATTTTGGGTATGCTTTTCATCCAAACGTGAAAATGCTGCCCACTACCCTAGAGAAGTTAACCTCCATCATAAGAAAATTACAATTTTAAAGAAAAGACCAAGGAAAGAATCAAGAAAATAAGTTAGGACAGGGTTCTCCAACCAACACGCTCAAACTCCAAAAACAAATTCCAGCATTGCACAGCAGAGAGATAACTGACGAATTATAAAAAATAAGAGAAGAGAGAGAGGGCGGCACAAGGGAAGTTTATCGTGGAATAAATAATTAAATTTTAGAGATGTAGTTACTGCCTCCATTTACAACGATGATAGCAACATTCTAACTAGAAATGAGACGGACAGTAAGAAGACAGACCAACACAGTATATAATACAGTATATCACAAAAGTGAGTACACCCTTCACATTTTTGTAAATCATCTGAGCGTATATCCTTTTCATTGTGACAATGACTGAAGAAATTTCACACTTTGGCGGAAGGTGGAGGAGAGTGCAAGGTCTCTAACGTCCACACAGCTCCGTTGGATGCTCGTCAACGGAGGAGTGGAAGAGGACCTCCCGTGGCACACCTGTGAAGCTCTGGTTGAACTCCATGCCCGAAGAGGTTAAGGCAGTGCTGGAAGAATGTGGTGGCCACACCAAAATATAACACTTTGGCCCGCCCAATTGGACATTTTCAACTAGGGGTACTCAACTTTGTTTGCCAAGCGGTTTAGGACTTAAATGGGCTGTGTGTTGAGTTATTTTGAGGGGACCAGCAAACTATTACACTGTATTTAACAAGCTGACACATTACACTTACATTTGTAGCAAAGTGTCATTTCTTCCCAGTGTCACATGAACAAAGATATACTCAAATATTTACAACAAATGTGAGGGTGTTGGTACTCACTTTTTGTGATATACTGTAAATTAGAGGATCGACCCGATTGGATTTTCAACGCCGATACCGTACAATTATTGGAGGACCAAAAAAAGCCGATACCGATTTAATCGGCACGATTTTTTATTCAATGTATTCTGTTCAAAATGACAATTACAACAACACTGAATGAACACTCTATTTATAACTTAATAAAAAAATACCACAATGAAATCAATTTAGCCTCACAATAAATAATGAAGAAACATGCTTCAATTTGGTTTAAATAATGCAAAAACAAAGTGTTTGGAGAAGAAAGTAAGAACGTTGGCAATATGTGCCATGTACAGGAAAGCTAACGTTAAGTTCCTTGCCTCAGAGCATGAGAACATATGAAAGCGGTCGGTTCCTTTTAAATTGAGTATCAACTATTCCCAGGTTAGAAGTTTTAGGCTTGAGCTTATTAATAGAATTACTAGTGATATTTCTCTCTATTACAATTATGTATTTCATTATACCCTGTTGACTATTTGCGAGTTCTTATACGCACTTTAGTATTGCCCAGAGTGTAGAGTAATAAGTCTTCCATCCCCTCTCCTCCGCCGCTTACCTGGGCTTCGAGCCAGGAAACACATCGACCAACAGCCACCTCGAAGCAGCGTTACCCATGGCAAGAGCAAGGGAACAACTACTCAAGTTCCTCATGAGCGGAGCTGAACCGTTTGAACGCTATTAGCAAGCGACGGCATCCCCCGCGTACACTAGCCTTAGCCCATTTCACATCCGGTACACCCAGCCTAATCTCGGGAGTGTGATTAGGCCTGAAGTCCATATACAACAGCGCCAATGCTTGAAAGCATTGCGAAGAGCTGCTGGCGAAAACACGCACAAAAGTGCTCGTTTGACATGAATGCGTTGCGACCTGCTGGTTGCTTGCCATCGCTCACGATTCCAGACTGCTCTAGTCAAATCATAGACTTAATTCATAACATAATAACCACACAGAAACTACGGCCTTAGGTCATTCAATATGGTCAAATCCAGAAACGATCATCTCTGAAAACCAAAAACTTTTATTCTTTCAGTGGAAATACGGACACCGTTACTATAGTTTATCTAACGGGTGGCATCCATCAGTCCAAATATTCCTTTACACAATTGCACAAACCTTCAATGTTATCACGATCTATACACAAGGATGACGCTGAGAGAGGACAAGCGCAGGTCACGGGGAGTAAACATTTAATAAATCACCGGACATGGAACGAACAATAAACAGCTTAGCAAATCAGAAAAACAATCAAATGCCAGAAGCAGTGGAACGAGCGGGGAACTGACACATATAGGGGAGGAAATGAAACAGGTGATAATAGAGTCCAAAGGTGAGTCCAACCTAATAACGCTGATGCGCGTGACGAGAAAGGCAGGTGTACGTGATGGATGTGCAGGGAGTGAGTTGGCAAGGCATTCTCGCCCTCAAGGGCCAGGGGGAGGAACAGAGCGGGAGCAGACGTGACAGTACCCCCCACTAGGGGCGCCACCCGGACGTCCCCACCTGGGCAAACCGGCGGACATGGCGCTGGGCAAGCCGGTTGAGGCGTGGAAGCCGCACGAACCGGCTGGAGCAGTGAGACCCTGCGAGCCGGCTGAGGCATGGGAGCCTGACATCCGGCTGAGTCCAGACGCCTGTCGATCCCGCTGAGGAACCGATGATCCGGTGGATTGTGACGGTGGGCATGGGAAGCCACCGAGCCCAACCGAGGCACATGAAACCTACTCGGACCAGCCAGGGCCAATGAAACGCTCGAACGGGCTGGCTTAGGCAACCCCGGTCCATCGCGGCAGATCCACCCCCGACGTCACCGGACAAAACAAAAAAACAAAACAAAAACTCCTGGACAGGCTGGGCAGACAGAACTGACGATCCAGCTGAGCCCGACGTGGATGCGCACTCCGAACCAACCCGGCCAAGGAAACCTCTCGAGCCCGCTAGGGCGTGAAGCCCGACGAGCAGGCTAGCACCCCCAGTTCCATCGTGGTGACCCAGAGCCGATGCCACTATACCAACCAGAAAACGCCAATATCCCCGCATGCTTCATCCGTTGATGGCTTCTCTGCATTTGTCAACGATCTATCACAAGGATGACGCTGGAGAGAACGAAGCAGCTACGGGGAGTAACTTTAATAAATCACACGGACATGGAACGAGAACATAAACAGCTTAGCAAACAGAAAAACAATCAATGCAGAAGCAGGAACAGAGCTGGAGGAACTGACACATATAGGGGAGGAATAGAACAGGTGATAATAGAGTCCAGGTGAGTCCAATAACGCTGATGCGCGTGACGAGGAAAAGCAGGTGTACGTGATGGATGGCAGGAGTGAGATGATGCAAGGCATTCTGGCGCCCTCAAGCGCCAGGGGGAGGAAAGAGGCGGGAGCAGACGTGACAGTTATGTCATAATTACGTAAAATTCTGGCAAATTAGTTCGCAATGAGCCAGGCGGCCCAAACTGTTGCATATACCCTGACTCTGCGTGCAATGAACGCAAGACACAATTTCACCTGGATTAATATTGCCTGCTAACCTGGATTTTCTTTAGCTAAATATGCAGGTTTAAAAATATATACTTCTGTGTATTGATTTTAAGAAAGGCATTGATGTTTATGTTAGGTACACGTTGGAGCAAACGACAGTCCTTTTTCCACGAATGCGCACTGCATCGTTATATGCAATGCAGGACACGCTAGATAAAGTAGTAATATCATCAACCATGTGTAGTTATAACAAGTGATTATGATTGATTGATTGATTGTTTTTTATAAGATAAGTTTAATGCTAGCTAGCAACTTACCTTGGCTTCTTACTGCATTCGCGTAAAAGGCAGGCTCCTCGTGAGGCAGGTGGTTTAGAGCGTTGGACTAGTTAACCGTAAGGTTGCAAGATTGAATCCCTGAGCTGACAAGGTAAAAAATATGTCGTTCTGCCCCTGAACAAGCAGTTAAACCCACCGTTCATAGGCCGTCATTGAAATAAAATGTGTTCTTAACTGACTTGCCTAGTTAAATAAAGGTGTAAAAAAAAATTATTAATAATTTTAAATCGGCCTACAAAATTACGATTTACGATTGTTATGAAAACTTGAAATCGGCCCTAAATTAATCGGCCATTACGATTAATCGGTCGTCCTCTAATATAAATGGAACAGAATATATATATATGCATAATAAACAAGCCATTGTGGGGAAATAGCAGTTTGAGGTATCTCTCACATGCACAGTGTGTTGCTGTCAAAGTCCCCATTTTGCTAAGCCCTAGCACACACAAACACACACACAAACAGACGCATGCAAACAAACACCACACCAAAAGCACGCAAACCCCCCCCCCCCCTCCCCCACCCAAGGTCAATAGAAGCATTACAGGTATCGACAGCATCAATCAAAGAGCCTCTGGCCCCGACAGCAGGACAACAACGATTGATTCTAGATTCATCATCTAAGGATCATTTACCAAATAATTTACGCATCATTTCAGAGCTCCGACGGCAAATCAAAGGGCCCTGGATCACACCCTTAAGGGACTAGTATATGGTAGACACACACACGCATGTACGCACATACACACGCGTACGCGCACACACTCCTAATCAGACAAACTGTGCTGCAAACACGTTAGGTTCATTATTCATCTAGCGACCAATGACTTTATTCCCTCCAGTCAGCTTTCTGTACATGAATGAATAAGGTCACTTTTTCAGCTTGCTAGACATGACTGGTGTGATTGTTGTTTCATGTCGTGCATGGAAGAATGAATTGACTGGGGGAGAGAAAAATCTGTGTGTGTGTGTGTGAGTGTTTCCTACAGCAGAGTACACAACCCTACCCAGGAGTCTGCTTCAGGGGTTGTGTGTCAGTTGTTAATGTCATAGAGTAGAGCACTATTTAAATACAGACAGATACACAAACACACTGTACCTGACATGCACACTGCATATTTAAACTCTACACACACTTACAAACACACACACGCATACACACACACACACTGTCTCTCTCTCTCGCTCTCCCTCTCTCTGTCTGACTAGTGGTGAGTGAGACTGGTACTGGAAGTGTTGTTCCTCTGGGTGATGTTATCTTCTCAGAAAGCTGACAATGAGGACAATTTTAAATCTCCCCGTTATCATGCTAAGTGTGACCAACCAGCTGGGACAGCTGGCTCCTAAGGACACACACACAAACACACACTGCCTCGGGACACACAATCACAGAGGTACGGCTGGCTGTGATAACTACTTCAGAGGAGTGTAGCGTTACAGGCAGGGATTTACCCTTTAGTACCCAAGCCCATAACCATATTACTGTAAGCAGACATTCTCCAGTTGCAGTGATGGGAGCATGTTCAAAAGACAAACACATGTGTGAGGGAAAATGTTGTTGTCTGAAGAGCTAGCATTGAATTGTACACAGCATCTCCTCTCACTCTATCTTGGTTTGTTCAGGTGAATGTGACCTGCTCCTCAGACCAATTGGCAGTACGCCCAGAACATTGTTCTGGGAACCAAAAGGAGTATCTTAGTTTCAAGGTCCCAGCTTTGAGAGAAGAAGCCTTGTCAGTCACATGCAGGAACCAACGTTACTAATGAATAATGTAAATCATGCTTATATGACTTGTTTGTTTAGCAGTATATAAGGACTGAGAGGGAACGCCCTTGTCAGAGTTTTCATTATGCTTGGATTGAGTTTGTGAACCTCTCCGGCCATGATAATAAAGACTGATTAATTTACAGTGAGTTTAGAGAGTCCTTAGTGGTGAATTTCCACGGCACATGCACATAAGCATCATGCACATTTGCACACACACACACACATTGTCTAAGGACAAGAAGCCTTGAGTTTTTTGCATGCTTGTGAGCGTACAATCACACGTACATATGTGTGTGTAGAGCCAGGGTAAAACTTTCAGAGAAGCCCTCTTTCATCCGGAGCCTCGAAGAGAGAGAAATAAAACAATATTGTGCCTGGCCTGGCTCCAACCCCAGTGAGAGAGAGGACAGGCAGGCAGAACTCGGGGTGGCAGGGAGTTTATGAAAACACTGCCTGATGTTGTAACTGTAATAGCTTGTCTTTTCAGAGCTGCTTTTCCAGCCTAAAAGGGTCTTATTTCCCTGCGTTGCCCGGCTTTTAAGAGTCTGTGCTTACATTCTCTCCTCTCTTTATTGGCCTCTTATCCCTCCTTATCTGGCGTTTTTTTTATACCAAACCCAGCTAATTTGCCTATTATAATGACCCTGGCCTTTGACCCCTGGATGAAATACATACCAGCCATAATGCTCACTATATTACAGCTAACTCATTAAGGCGCTGTCAGCTGTGTGTCAGCACTGCTAATCTCCTCTCCTTCTGGAAAGAAAGCATGTTTTTCCAGTTAGCCGAGCTGATGATGATAAAATCCCCACATCTACTATATTACCCTGTGTTTGGATTCGTACTAAAGACAGAAACATAACTCATCATGATCTACAGTACAGAATAGTCCCCGGATTTGCCTAACATTTTGTTTTACTCTTCTGCTGCAGTGGGCATTTTGTGTGAAAGGCCTGGCAGTGCTTCCATAAGGAAAATGTGGAGCCAGACATTTGACCAGCAGCATTTTAATTTACCGGACATTTGAGAAATTTACCGGACCCATATGCATTAGGTGCGTAACCTGATTAGGACATCCACCCACAGTGATCAGAATGAGAGAAATCACATTTAGATTGTGGTAATTAATCATAACAGAACATGCAACTCAAGGATGCAATAGCGTGTATCCTTCTTACTGAACACAGATGTGCGCTTTGAAGATGTTAGAATAACTGTCCACATGTATTTTTCCTCAGCCAACAAGATGAGTAATGAACAGCAAAATCAATAGCCTTTGTCAATCTACTATCCCATAGTAGAAAAGTTGATCTATTCTATTGGTCAGCTTGTCGTTCTGTGCGAAAAAGAAATGGCCTATTCCAAACAGACTCTAGAACAGTTGTGGGATGATAGATCCCAAATTCATATAACCAGTACATCAACAAAAACTTTAAAAAGCAACAGATCAGAACGTTTAGCTTAAAATGTTGATAAACTATTATTTCAMAATTATGTTCTGAAGCTGATAAATGAAATTGTTGCTGGACAAAATGTCTCTGAGAAGAAAAAAAATCCATAGCAAAATAATGCTTTTTTATTAATTTATTCAATACCAGTCGATGTGCTCCAACTTCATTGGCTAATAAATCCTCAAGCTGTTTGGAAATTAGTGTCAGGTGCGTGAGTTTCTATTTTTACACTTCTGAGATTGTTCATTTCAGCTCATGAAAAATGTGACCAACACTTTGCATGTTGCATAAATTTTTTTGTTCAGTGTATATTAATTCATGATTTATAGCAGGGATGAAGACGCATCGGGCAATGCTTTGCTTTTCAATAAAACGCACATTTCTATTCTGTTAAAAACAATAATCAACAGTAAATGTGATTTTTGAGCACAATGGGTGGACGCCCTAATGCGTTAAGCACCCAATGCATATGGATGTCTGGTACATTTCTGAAATGTTCAGTAAAGTAAAATCCTGTCGGTCACGTTGTACGGTGCCCAATTTTTCTAACAGGAATCGTGGTGTGTGTGTGTGTGTATGTGCGGAAGTTAACCAGCTCATTTCTCAGGCATTGTCTCTACTTCCTGTTGCTCCGGGACTCTGTTCAGTACTTTCTATCAATTCTACTACACTGAATATGAGCAATGCTCCCCATCACCCCTCCTGTATCTCTGCTCGTCAACCCCAACCTCACCCTACCCTAACACAAGCATAAAGCCTAATGCACACATTCACATTCACTCAACAAGCCAAGTCAAGGACTGCATCCCAAATGGCACCCTATTTCCTACATAGTGCCCTACTTTTGACCAGAGACCCTGGTCAAAAGTAGTGCACTATAAAGGGAATAGGGCATCATTTGGGACTCAATGGAGCCAACGAAGACGAGTTTCCTGCTGGGTATTTGGCGTGAACAGTGATACAGTGATTCAGTTTGATACAGCTATAGCTGGAAAACACTGCTGGGGCATTGTTGATTTTATTACAGTACAAAAGGATTGGGCTTTTTCTGTTTGGGATTTGTATCGATAAAGATCGCTGGTGCTCAAGCCAGATGTGATGCCATGCAAACAGCAGGTCACACGATGGTCACGAGCATGGGAGCACACCGAGGCCCAACGCTATCTCACTCACACACACACGCACACAAACACACACACAAATATGCATTAACAAGGGGGGGGGAAACCAAACAATCATAATTTCTCCTTGTCCAAAGTGGATCCTCATCTGAAATGTTGTTCCTCTCAAAAAGTGTACTGCAATTGTACACCCTCTAGTTCCCTGTCCAGAAAATATGATCTATTTTCACAATTAAATAATTATTTTGTTCAATAAGATTGTTAGATTTGAGAAGGACAGAGAAGGAGGACTTCATTTATCTTCTACTCCCAAGAAAGAAAGATGCTGTGGCTACATGTTCATAAGTTCTTCTGAAAACCTTCATACATAAGGTACTGTATGAACTAGAGGTCGACCGATTAATCGGAATGGCCAATCTTGCAACCTTACAGTTAACTAGTCCAACGCAATAACGACCTGCCTCTCTCTCGTTGCACCCCACAAGGAGACTGCCTGTTACGCGAATGCAGTAAGCCAAGGTAAGTTGCTAGCTAGCATTAAACTTATCTTATAAAAAACAATCAATCATAACCACTAGTTAACTACACATGGTTGATGATATTACTAGATATTATCTAGCGTGTCCTACGTTGAATATAATCTGACTGAGCATACAAGCAGACAAGTATCTAAGTATCTGACTGAGAGGTGGTAGGCAGAAGCAGGCGCGTAAACATTCATTCAAACAGCACTTTCGTGCATTTTGCCAGCAGCTCTTCGTTGTGCGTCAAGCATTGCGCTGTTTATGACTTCAAGCCTATCAACTCCCGAGATGAGGCTGGTGTAACTGAAGTGAAATGGCTAGCTAGTTAGCGCCTTCTAGTAGTTGTTCCCCTTGCTCTGCATGGGTAACGCTGCTTCGATGGTGGCTGTTGTCGTTGTGTTGCTGGTTCGAGCCCAGGGAGGAGCGAGGAGAGGGACGGAAGCTATACTGTTACACTTGCAATACTAAAGTGCCTATAAGAACATCCAATAGTCAAAGGTATATGAAATACAAATGGTATAGAGGGAAATAGTCCTATAATTCCTATAATGGAAATAGTCCTATAATTCCTATAATAACTACAACCTAAAACTTCTTACCTGGGAATATTGAAGACTCATGTTAAAAGGAACCACCAGCTTTCATATGTTCTCATGTTCTGAGCAAGGAACTGAAACGTTAGCTTTCTTACATAGCACATATTGCACTTTTACTTTCTTCTCCAACACTTTGTTTTTGCATTATTTAAACCAAATTGAACATGTTTCATTATTTACTTGAGGCTAAATTGATTTTATTGATGTATTATATTAAGTTAAAATAAGTGTTCATTCAGTATTGTTGTAATTGTCATTATTACAAATAAATAAATACAAATCGGCCGATTAATCGGTATCGGCTTTTTTGGTCCTCCAATAATCGGTATCGGTATCGGCGTTGAAAAATCATAATCGGTCGACCTCTAGTATGAACTAGGGGAAACTGAAGCTCTTACTCAATGAATCTTTTCTCGATTCCTCGCATGCTCTCATCTCATCTACTTCTCAAAATGCAATGGAGAAGACCGTCTGAGGGGAGAGACCTCGGACTTCTTCCTCCAATACATTTGAGAAGGAAAGATTAATTGAAAAAGAGCCTCAGCCTCCTGCCCTCTTACTGACATAATTTACAGTGCTAAAGAGGATAAGAGGACACTTAATCTGTTGTGGCATCAGGACACTCAGGAACAATAGAAACAATCTGAGATTTAATTGATCAAAATGATGATCAAAATGGTGGTCTGAGTTCTTGGGCTTGTCTTGGCTTTCTCTTCATATGAACAATATGTGTTTTGGTACTCTGTGATGGTAGTAATGCAGGGGCGGATTGGCCATCCTTGTTGTACTGACATAAATTCTGACCACACTATATTCTCCCAAGGATTTAGAAAACAAATACAAAAACACTAAAATAAACACACACATGCACAAGCACATGTGGGTATACACACGCACACACACACACACATACTTTTTCAAGCCCATTATTAAGTGAACTTAATGGTTGGCCAGAGGTCTTCTTGGCCAGTTGACTGCAGGGGGTAAAAACAACAGATGATGACCCTCTGATAACTAGAGCATGTCACTATAGAGATCCCTCAGAGGGAGGAAGACAGAAGGAGAAAGATACTGGGCTCCTCTGCCGCAGTCTCAGTCCCAGTTTACCAGGACTGTGTGCCCTCCAACCCTTCCTGCACCAACCAGCCAGGGACTCAGCAGGCTGCTGATGTTAAGACAGATTTACCTGAGGCAGCTAGGCCTGAGGTGAGAGCTTAGTGTCTAACCTTATAACGAGAAAAGACAACCTTGGCAAGACAGCTAATGGCCGCCCTGGCTTTGAGCTAGGCTTGGGCTTCAGAGAGAGATAGTGGGTAGAAGAAGCTGTCTCCAGGATGGATGTGTGTGTGTGTGTGTGTGTGTGTGTGTGTGTGTGTGTGTGTGTGTGTGTGTGTGTGTGTGTGTGTGTGTGTGTGTGTGTGTGTGCTCATGCACATTAGTGCTGTGTTATTTTTCAACATTGACAAATGTGATCATTTACAGCTATGTCAATAACAAGTTCTGACCATCATTTATGAAGTGTACCTTGTGGTACTGGATTCAGACCTTCAGTATTTCAGATGGCCAGCGGTTAACATTGCAGATGATATTTTCCAGTGGTAGGGACATTTGCTGGGTCTTCTATGATCATGTTAAATAGCTTAATTTTCCCATTGAACGAGCAACTGATGATCTGAGTGTTTAGGCCTACAACATGTATCCCACCTGAGGAGATTATCATAGCCATTGAACATTTTAAACAAACAAACAACCAAACAGGGGAAGTGATTAGTGATGCATAGTAAACTGGACCGAGGGTGATGGTGGTGATGGAAGACAGCGACAATGAGCGTCATGCACTGTAACCATAGCGAGGATACTTCTGAAGGTGTCAGAGCATGGAGAGATTAGAAGGGAACATAAAGACAAGGATTCCGTTCTGTGGTTCTGTTGTTCTGTCCCATTCCATTAGGAGACAAAGAGAACATGAAGTGATGCAGATTAACATTATCTACTGTACACAGCAGAGAGGAGTAATAGATTATACTTGTCATGATGATCGAAGATGGGAAAGTATAGGCTGTGGGTGTGTGTGTGCGTGTGTGCATGCATTTGCAGCACACGAGCCACTTAACCACTATTCTTGCTAATGCAGATGTCACCCCGCTGTCACCAATGTCTCTCTCTCTCTCCCCATGTCTCTCTCTCTCTCTCTCCCCATGTCTCTCTTTCTCTCTTCAACTCACTCTCTCTCTCTCTCTCTCTCTCTCTCTCTCTCTCTCTCTTACTCTCTCCCTCTCTAACTCACTCTCTCTTCTTTTGTTATTTTCTTTCCTCTTATGCCAGTAGCAACACAATGCATGGTGAAGCTCAAATCCCCAGGAATAGCTAGCTAGCGCCTGTATGCATCAGCTCAATACCAAGTCAAACAGAATCAGCAGGAAGAAGATTAACATAATGCAACAGAGACGAGAGGCCAATTCATCTAATATAGAGAGGAGGGGGGAGGATGCATGCGCTACAGATAGATAGACAAGAGTACCGTATGTGTGTGTTTGTGTGTGTAGCATACTGTACACAGCTAGCGGAGTACATTATATCCAGTATGTAAAAATAGAGCTGAAGGCACAGCTGGCCGGCCTATAATTTGAAAATAAATCCATAGGCTTTCTGAATTACTGGGATTTTCTTAAACACACAAGATGGTTTGAAATGATCTTCAGAGCTTGGTCTTAGTTTATCTCTAACTCTTAGCTCTGTCCTTCTCTCTCATCTTTCCTTCTTCCTCCTCCACTTCTCGTCATCAAACCCCATTTAGATGGAAAAATATCCTGATGACGTCAAACACTGTAATCAATTATGGTATTGTTTAAGTTTTCCATGGGCAACTGAGAAAGCGCCAGCAGGCCAAGTCAATTATAGCCTATGGGCTGCGTCAGAATGGCACCCTATCCCCTATATAGAGCACTACTTTTTGACCAGAGCCATATGAGCCCTGGTCAAAAGTAGTGCACTACATAGGAAATATAGTGCTATTTCGGACGCAACTTGTTAACTTTCAAACATTGTTAATCTATGTATTAAACCAGTAGTACTCCGCACAAAAAAGAAAATCCTTTAAATAACTTCTCAACATAATACCACATACAATATCAGTCTGAGCTGGCATAATTATTGTTGGATGTTGGTGATGAGTAAGCAGCTATGCCCTCATCAGAAAGTATCATATTAGAGTGGAAAAAATGAATTCTACAGAACAATGGACCACTTCATCCTCCTCAAAAAGTGAAGAAGTATAGAGGTCAAGACAGATTTATTTTACCAGGGCCAAAACAGAACGCCTCCGCAGATCCTTCTTACCATATGCTATGAGGCTTTTTAACACAACACTTAGTTTTTATATTAATTGATTATGCTGTTTTTAATGTATGGTGTGTCCTTTTCCATGCAGTCACATTTCCCCTTAATAAACTATCTTATCTTGTCAATTTATTTCTGAGGAGCTGCATGAATCTCTTGATGTTTGAGCCCTGACTCATTATAATCCATGTTGAAAATGAAAGAGGGGGGAATGTAAAAGGAGGGAGGGAGGGAGGGAGGGAGGAGGGAGGGAGGGAGGGAGGGAGGGAGGGAGGGAGGGAGGGAGGGAGGGAGGAGGGAGGGAGGGAGGGAGGGAGGGAGGAGGGAGGAGATCAAAGCTCTTGAGGTGATGAGGTGGTCTCATCTGTCCTTTCCAAGGACTTTCCTGGCCTGCCAGGCCCATCTTGCACACACACACACACACACACACACACACACACACACACACACACACACACACACCACACACCACACACACACACCACACACAACACACACACACACACACCCCAAACGCACAAACTACCAACCACCACGCACCACCACCCAATCACACATACAAGCACACACAACAACCGTGCCAACACACACACACAGTGCACCAGCCTCCTAATACAGACGTTTCAGCAGTCTGTATTATCACTAGCCCATCGCCCGCCGTCATTAAAATTTCACACAGACACGCAGTGGAGCAGATTCACACAACCAGCTATACCAGGCCCTACAGGCTACAGGGCTAGATCCACCTGACTGACTCTCACACACTCTGATCATCTTTCGCTCTCTTTCTCTCTCTCTCTCGCTCTCTTTCTCTCCCCCACTCTCTCTCTCTACCTCTCCAATTCTCTTTCTCTTCATTCTTCTCTCTGACTCATGATCCCTCTCTCTCTTCCGTCCTCTCTCTCTCTATCTCTCTCCCTCTCTCTTTCTGCTAATTACGATGGTTTGAGGTCGAAGTAAAAACATATGGGGGGTGGGGGGTTTGGAGTCAAAGACATGACTAAGCGTCAGTATAGAGACAAAGTAGAGTCGCAATTCAACGGCTCAGACACGAGAAGTATGTGGCAGGGTCTACAGTCAATCACGGACTACAAAAGGAAAACCAGCCCCGTCGCGGACCACGATGTCTTGCTCCCAGACAAACAACTTCTTTGCTCGCTTTGAGGACAACACAGTGCCACTGACACGGCCCGCTACCAAAACTTGCGGGCTCCACTTCAGTGCAGTCAACGTGAGTAAAACATTTAGACGTGTTAACCCTCCCAAGGCTGCCGGCCCAGACGGCATCCCCAGCCGCGTCCTCAGAGCATGCGCAGACCAGCTGGCTGGTGTGTTTACGGACATATTCAATAAATCCTTATCCCAGTCTGCTGTTCCCACATGCTTCAAGAGGGCCACCATTGTTCTTGTTCCCAAGAAAGCGAAGGTAACTGAACTAAATGACTATCGCCCCGTAGCACTCACTTCTGTCATCATGAAGTGCTTTGAGAGACTAGTCAAGGACCATATCACCTCCACCCTACCTGACACCCTAGACCCACTCCAATTTGCCACTCCAAGATGGCCTACAGGGAGGAGGTGAGGGCCCTCGGAGTGTGGTGTCAGGAAAATAACCTCACACTCAATGCCAACAAAACAAAGGAGATGATCTTGGACTTCAGGAAACAGCAGAGGGAGCAGCCCCCTATCCACATTGATGGGACAGTAGTGGAGAAGGTGGAAAGTTTGAAGTTCCTCACACATCACGGACAAACTGAAATGGTCCACCCACACAGCACTGCGTAGTGAAGAAGGCGCAGCAGCGCCTCTTCAACCTCAGGAGGCTGAAGAAATTCGGATTGTCACCAAAAACACTCACAAATTTTTACAGATGCATAATCAAGACCATCCTGTCGGGCTGTATCACCACCTGGTACGACAACTGCTCCACCCACAACCGTGAGGCTCTCTAGAGGGTAGTGAGGTCTGCACAACGCATCACTGGGAGCAAACTGCCTGCCCTCCAGGACACCTATACCACCCGTTGTCACAGGAAGGCCAAAAAGATCATCAAGGACAACAACCACCCGAGCCACTGCCTGTTCACCCCGCTATCATCCAGAAGGCGAAGTCAGTACAGGTGCATCAAAGCTGGGACCGAGAGACTGAAAAACAGCTTCTATCTCAAGGTCATCAGACTGTTAAACAGCCATCACTAACATTGAGTGGCTGCTGCCAACATACTGACTCATCTCTAGCCACTTTAATAATGAAAAAATGTATGTAATAAATGTATCACTAGCCACTTTAAACAATGCCACTTTATATAATGTTTACATACCCTACATTACTCATCTCATATGTATATACTGTCCTCTATACCATCTACTGCATCTTGTCTATGCCGTTCGGCAATCGCTCATTCATATATTTTTATGTACATATTCTTATTCATTCCTTTACACTTGTGTGTATAAGGTAGTTGTTGTGAAATTGTGAGGTTAGATTACTTGTTAGATATTACTGRATGGTCGGAACTAGAAGCACAAGCATTTCGCTACACTCGCATTAACATCTGCTAACCATGTGTATGTGACAAATAACATTTGATTTGATTTGATTTCAGGTGTGGTGTAGGAGCTTAGGAACTACTGGTTAGATATTCAGCTGCTGATMCCCAGTCGGCCTGAACAGAGAGAGAGAGAGCGTAAAAGAGAGCCAAGGGGTTCATTCAGCGGTTAATGAGATAGTATACATTATAAGCAAGGTATCTACTAACATATCACATTGACACAACATTGCAAATAGGTTGTGAGAAGGTTGGTAATGACATTCCATATGACAATGTTGCAACAACCTTATTTTGTTTATAGGGGTTACACACATTACACACAACACCCAAGCAGTAACATCAGCGATTCCTCCATATTCGGTTTTAAGGTACACAACGCTATTTCTGAAAAAAGTAACTGGGAAGAAAATAGGAATATCTTATTTTGAAGATGCTTAGGTGAAGAGATCATCTCCACTTTCAAAGGAGAGGAAGTCAATAGGCAGTTGACAACAACAATAGGTCTACATTCACCACGCCAAGGCCATGCCTTGCACACTTTGTGGATGAGGCAACGATACGATACGCCTTAAAACAGGGTTTCCCAAACTTGGTCCATGTTTTATTTTTTTGCCCTAGCACTACACAGCTGATTCAAATAATAAACTAATCATCAAGCTTTGATAATTTGAATCAGTTGTGTCATGTTAGGGCAAAAAACTAAATGTGCATCCCTTGGTGCCCCGAGGACCGAGTTTGYGAAACGCTGCCTTAAGATATGATGCTTTAATACTTGGATGTATTCATCTCTTTTAAGCACAACAGTGTGGCCGTGGTAACCGTAGCGACCTCTCATGCAGTTAGATGCCACTGAACCCATTCAGAGGATTCAGCAATGGCTGTCACCCTCGTCCAACCCCTCTTCACAGATATAGAATAGCTCCTCTACCACTAAAATACCATGATACTCTTTTCAACTCTTCTGACAATGATGCAGCCGGGAGGGAGAATGAGAAGCTTTGATCAATGTTATCGTCATGTAAATTCCCCCTGCCTCCGGGGGCACGTACTGTTGGCTGCTCTGACTGCTCTGTAACCTTGCTGATTGTGTTTAGGGGACYTGCCGCCAGAAAAACGCCTCAAACCCAGAGAAAAGAGAAGCTGCATCTTCCTTTTCCTGTTCCCGACACGCTATCATCCAGGCATGGCGAAGCGAGCACCGAGTTAGAAGAGTTGTTTCTCCCGATGACGACGTTAGGCTATTGTCATTCAGCGGGAGAGAAGGTTGGGACAGGAGAAAGAGAGAAATGAAGTGGATAGAAGCGATGTGTCAAGGCTACATTTGTGTCATCTGCCAAAACTCTGTTCTACCACGATACACTCTGTTTAACTAACTCGCCTGGCTGGCCTGGAATCAACTCATTTTGCCAATTTTCACGGTGAACCAGCAGGGGGTGGAGGCAATGAGGGGACATGAGAAATGAAAACCAAAAAAAAGGAAAAAAGAGAATTGTCTCTCTTTTTTTTCATGTGCTTAGTACATTTGATCCAGCTCTGTCAGAGCTATTTAGAAGTCACAGCAGAATCAGACTAACTGGCAGTGAACTTTAGATGTGACAGATTTGTTGGTAGGCCAATGCCAGAATAAGATATAATTTTCTCTTACAAAAAATTCCTTCAACAAAGAGGGAAAATTAGATCTACAATGAAAGAGACCCACTGGTCCTGCACTGTAACACAACTATCCATAACTTAAGCTACATAACTGTTGTGTCTAGGGCAGATTTTATTTAACAAAATTAACAAATAGGCTACATAAATAAATAATTCATGAAAAAAGCTATAAAAAGTTATGTTTACACTTTCCATCAGACACTTCGGCTACATCAGTAGTACATATAGCAAAACAGCTACTAGACATCACATAATACCAGGAAGTGATGCATGATAGTGAAAACTGCTGACTGCAGTACAGGGACAGTTTCTATTGAACCAGGAAAATCTCAACATCAAAGGCCAATGAGTCTGCTGAGGTATCATCAATATTATAGTATGCTATTATCATTTAACATATCAACGCTATCTGATATTCATTTTACAAGGTGTCTGGACCAGTCGATAGTGCAGGCATTTCAAAATTGGCAGAAGCAAAAATGCTGAACATTACCCAGAGGGGAGGGGAGAAAGAAAAGTATGCGCTATAGTGGATTGGCTGGCTGGCTGAAACATACATTTGACAGTTCCCTACAACCACACTTTCCACTGAGTTGAGAGGCATTTCACTGATAGTTCCAAAACAACTTTAAAAAGAATATTCTCCTGGAGGAATTGTGTTCACCAAAACAACTTTATAAAAAAAAATGAAGTATGACCTTTAGCTTGGTCTCAGATCTGTTAATGCTGTCTTACGAACTCCTTTAGTAATATTTTAAGGAGTTGGAGAGACAGCACAAACAGATGTGGGGCCAGGCTAAATGACTGCAGGGTAATAAGTATTGTAATAAGAGTGCTAGAGCTGTGAAATCTAAAAGAAAGTATATGTTCAAAAAGTAACAACCCTTTGTCTACGTAAGTCTCACAGACTGCTGTTCACAGGGCATTCAATACAGAACAGGCAATGGGGTATTTTTAGGTACCTTTGGCTTAGCCCATCCAAAAGTGTTGGTGGGTGTACTGTACTCAGAGAGAAACTTCAACTTTGTGGTACCGTTATGGCTTCAGCTTAGGCAAAAGCTGTGAAACCATACACATCTCATCTCCCCATTCTCAGTCAGTCCTCTAAGACGTTTGAGACAGKGACAGACGGTGTACAGACTGTAGACTACAGGTCGGGCAGTATGGTTGTACTCTATGTGTGCTGAGTGTGCTCCAGTGAGCTCCAGAGTATCCGGGTGTAGTCTCGGGGAGTCTAAGGGAGATGGAGCTCTCACAGGCAGGATAATAATCTTTTAAATCCCCCTCTCTTTGATAGAACCCTGGAGCTCTGTCAGAGTTCTGCTAGGCTGATCCACCCTTCAAGCATTCATTAAAACTCAGCCACAGGGTAGCACAGGGCCCACGGCTGGGCAGGCAGGGCGCACCTGACGGCACTCAGACAGTCAGTCTGAAAACTCAACTACTTTACTGAACAATACAGGCTAGTTTGTACATGCTGGAGACTATGAGAGAGAGAAAATGTTTTTGTCTGACTGTCATAAATATTATCCTCAGACCAGTACAATCGTTAAATCATTGCTTGAATAAGTTAGAGTCTACTATACACATGACAGTTACTAAAGTAGGCCTCTTGTAACCATTCTTTTGGTGCAGTACATTAGTGTTTCTGGGTTTATTTTGAGTTAAACTTTTATTTTGTGGATACCCCCACTGCCCAACCGTGCCCCCAAAAGTAACTGCAGGCCGACAACTAGCTGGATTTAAAGGGGATGGGGAAATAAATCTTAAATCCTTCAATACAACTGGAATAAAATACAACTTTAAATATTCTCAAAGAAATAATAAATAAATTACAAAGCCATCTGAGACATGAGCATATTCATATACACTTTTGTTCAAAATATGAATGATCTAGATTACTTTTTTTTTTAAATAGGGTTTGATTGCTCCGAATCGTCCCGGGTTTTTCTCTAATTCAGACCTCCCCTTTAAATGTGCAGCTGCAGTGCTGCGAGAGATCCCACTAGAATATTATGACACTGACCTAATTTTCCTCTGCTGCTCGCTCCATCACTCGCTGCAGGCTGTTGCGATGCTGTGTATGATGTTTTGTACTTTTTATTTGTGCCTAAATAATTGATTCAAGCCACCTTCATTTGCCTGTAATCTTTCCCACAAAACGCCAGCTATAGTAGATACTGACTCTTTTATTAATTTCATTATAAATTAAAAGGGATGAATATGTAATAATAGTTGTTGTCTCAATTGAAAATGCAAACACATACAGTAGGAATCACGAGTCAGTTTCATCCTCCTCCACCAAATATTCTTCTCATCATCAGGAAGTTTTTGGGAGATGTTTGAATTTCACCATGGATTAATAAGTCATAAGTTTATAACTTGGAAGGAGGAAACCCACTGGTTTGATACAAAGCATGAAAATACAATCGGACATCAATGTTTGATGGAGTGGCAAGTAGCCTGGAGGTTAGAGAGGCAGGCCAGCAGTCGGAGGGATGCTGCTTCAAATCTCAGGTCTGACGGGAAAAATATGTTGGGAAGTTAGCTGGCTACCAGAGAGAGCTGCACACAAACACACACTCACAATAACACACACCAACAGTGTTCATACACAGCACCTCAAGACTTGTCCCCACCAGTTAGGCTAGAGACTGATGAAAGATTCAAAACACACACGATAAGGGCCTTCACTCTGTAATGAAGCTCCAGCTGCCTGAAGTAACACACACACACACAAGCCCATAGAAAGTGCTGTGGCTGGTGGTTTCACACACACAGCCTCCGAAATATTAAGACTCACATTGACAAGCGGGACTCTGGAAAGCATATGCTGTCTACTTTTCAACACTCATCTCAGCTGAACAGATGTAGTTCAGGCTGGTAGTGTAGGTTAATGTAATACACGTGAGTCTCCCKATGTCTTTGATTAAATGGCGGGAAAATGTAAGTCTATTGGTACTGTGTTTATCTTCATTTGTGTTTGGTTTTGAGCAAAGCCATTTTAGTCAGGGTGACTTAGTTTGGGCTTGTTACGGTTCTTCTGAAATAAATACATATCACACTCAGTACACATAGCGGTAATACAGTATATTGTCATGATAAAGTCTTTGTGATCAAGATGGTATTCAAGATATGACCTGACAAAGCCMTTATATGTTTACTTGTGCACAGTGACTTATCAGAAGGCCTGCAGTCAGAAAAACATTTAAAAAGTCAATACTCTATTTGACCCCGAGGACTAAACTAATTCTGAAGAGAACATCAAAATGAAATMAATCTATAGGAAAAGGAAGGAAAAACAATCAACGTCATACACGCACGCACGCACACACAGACTTTCATCGTCAGGGGCAACAGTGATTCATGGTCATCAAATATCTAAAAGCTCACAGAGTAATAGGCTCTTATTTTTTGTAATGAGAGTTCTTCCAGTCACTCATTCATACCAGGGACAGATAAATTAACTATATTTATATTGGCAAGTTATGGATAACCTTTTATTTCATATGAGCAGAGAATACAATGATGGTGCCATAATGTTTAGGCAGTTCATTCACAACGCATGAAAGCAAATCCAATTATGAAGAGCAGTGCTGCAAATGGCTGCTACTAACATTCATTTACAGTTAGTTATTATTCAAGTGTGAATGTCTAAGTAGTTTTGATATGACTGTATAATCTATGTAGCGTGTCAGTGTGATGATCATTTGTCGGCCCGCTGATGACATTGGTCATTAAGAGGATGATTTCCCGTGTCAGAGAGTTAAAACATTAGCTAACTCACGTAGAAGAGGAAGGATAGGGACAATTAATCATTCAACGCCTTTGTTCCTACAGTTCAACATTATTATGAGCGAGAGAGAGGGAGAGAGAGAGAGAGAGAGAGAGAGAGAGAGAGAGAGAGAGAGAGAGAGAGAGAGAGAGAGAGAGAGAGAGAGTGAGAGAGAAGAGAGAGAGAGAGAGAGAGAGAAGAGAGGGAAAGAGAGCAGTGTAAGAAAAAGGTGGGGAAGGAAAGATAAAGAGAGAATTAGAGAGAAATAGAGAGTGAGAGAGAGGGAGATGGGGAAAAGAGAGAGAACAGTGCAATAAAAAAGAGAGAGAGAGGGAGAAAGAGAGAGGGAGAAAGATAAAGAGGGAAATAGAGAGAGAAATAGAGAACCGGAGAGAGAGAGACTGTTTTCAGAGATCTGTGTTTGTCTTGAAAGGGAATAAAGAGAAATGTCTTCTTCACTAACCTTCAGACAAACATAAAATAAACAAATAAACAAGAAGCTTGCTGAGTAAACAGAACAGAGCAAGGGAAAGGGAATTGAAAGATCTCAAACATACTGTACGTAGGGTCTAATGATGTGGACKCGACCTACGATGTTTTGTGAACCATGCTCGAATGATGCGTAACGTTGCCTGAAACCTGAAGACTTAAGTTAGCTCCCCAAACTCAGCGGGTTAATGCAGTCTTGTGGAACACGAGACCATGGTCATAGTATTTCTAGATATCCTGAAAATATGAACAGCTATTTCATTATCAAATCAGTGCAGTGTTAAGTATTAAAGCATTTACATCTGACAACCTTGAACTGAGACTCTTACGCTTCTAATTTGTTCAGTTATGGGATCCATTTCACTGGCTGTGTCGGAGTGTTAGCAGACCTGTAAGTCTAAAGGTCTTGGTGTGTGTATGTGTGTGTCTGTCTGTCCTCTCTCTTTCTCCCTCTCATTCTCACTCTCTTCCTCCCTCTTTCTCTCTTAAAAGTATAGCAGTTCAAAATCCCAGTGGAGACTCATTGGTCTTTATAAGGAATTTTTAAATAACAGCCTAATACATGCTTACAGGCATTAAAAATAATCTGATAGCCATGATCACAGATAAAAGAGCTGTCCATGCAATGCATTACAAAATCAGACCAAATTGAAAAAATTATAAAATAATGTCTGTCTCTGGTGAATACTCAAAATGTGTTGTTGTTTTTTGACTACTGTGTCCTTGATGTGTCAAGGAAAAGAAAATCTGCCTTGGTGAAGATGCTCATAAATACTGTGAATACATTTCTCTCGACACCTCTGAGGGATTTGGGGAGAAAAATCCCCATTTTCCAAAACAGCGGGACGTTTCTGTGAACTTTTCCTTACCTCACATGTTGAACGTGTGACTCAGAACATAACATCTTACTTATTTATTATTTCTAAATGTTCCTAGAACAATCCATTCTTGGCGCCAACCATCCAAACGTTATTAAGCATGTTTTAGTGAATTTTAATGCGGAGGGAAATAATTATCTTCCTAATTGAAACATTAAATCAATTCATACAAATCACCCAAGAGAATAATGAACGACTAAAACTCAAGCTGTGTTCAAATACTCATACTAACCGCACTAARCATACTATTTGTGATGTAAATTGAGTATATACAGTTGAAGTCAGAAGTTTACATACACTTAGGTTAGAGTCAATAGAACTCGTTTTTCAACCACTCCACAAATTTCTTGTTAACAAACTATAGTTTTGGCAAGTCGGTTAGGACATCTACTTTGTGCATGACACAAGTAATTTTTCCAGCAATTGTTTACAGACAGATTATTTCACTTATAATTCACTGTATCACAATT